>NW_027017724.1:1070000-1315000 GCF_036013445.1 Caloenas nicobarica | reverse complement strand
AACTGGATAGCAGTGGCAAGACCAAGGCAATTCCTTCTTGAGGAGCACTGCAGAGCTCACCATCCTCATCTCCCACAGAGCAACGCTCAGGAGCCGTAACAGATAGGATGTCGAGGCCTTGCAAGGGCTTGCAAGGGCTTGCAGTGCTTTGGAACACCCACTGGTGTCCTACACAGGGACAGCAAGGATTCTTGCCCACAAGGTCTATCAGCTCAGAGGCACTTGGGCACTCTGGCAAGTCCGCGACATAGCTCCAGCTCAAGGGAGGATAGGGCTTGGGCAGCTCCTGGGAAGCATGAGCAGCCTGTGGGACAAGGAGCCAGGTCTGGCTCACATGCTCAGGGAACAGCCCATGGCCAGCACTGGGCTCAGCAAGGAACTTTTTCCCCTGGGGCACATTGGCACTGGTCCCCGGCCGTTTTTTTGCCTTCCTCTGCAGTTCTCAGCACCGCCCCTTGCCACCATTTCTTTGGGCCATTTGGCCTGGGAGCCGGCTGCTCATGCTCCACCATGCTGGCAGCCGCAGCTGCCACTTCTCAGCTCTCCCTGCAGGTAACACAAGTGCCTAGCAGGGACCAGAGCGCTTCTCATGCATCCCTGCCCAAGAAGCACAGCAGCCAAACAAGTTGTGGAAGGCAAAAATTCTGCTCGTCATCACTACATGTCACGCTTTGGAAGAGATGCCATGGTACCACTCACCTCTTCTTCCTCTTCTTCCTCTTCTTCTTCTTCTTCTTCTTCTTCTTCTTCTTCTTCTTCTTCTTCCTCCGCTTTTGGGCATGGTCAGTCCCACAAGTCCTTGTCAAGGTTCTCCCTCTGCAGGAACCGCGGGCAGCTTGGCCTCTATTCCTGCTGCTGCTCTCTGCCGCTCTGGGACTTGCCTTTGCCAGCCTGCAAGGGATCTTTTCTCAGGCTAAACTGAAGAATGCCTCAGCCTACTCCTGGCTACACTTGGGCTTGAGCTAATGCTTGTGAGCCTGGGTTCTGAAACAGAGTCACAAAGGGAAAAAAATGACACGAAGAAACATAACATGAATGAACATCAAATCAAGAAAATTAATAAATTAACAACAAAATAAAATAAAATTCGTTGTGGTATGTGTCCTTGAAATTGATTTTGGAACTGAAACCCCTCTGTCCTTTCAGGCAAACAATCTCTTAGATATTGGACTGGCGGACAGGAGAGAAGAGGAGAGGAGAGGAGAGGAGAGGAGAGGAGAGCAGTTCTGCTCTGTCAGGCCTGCAGTTCTGCGTGACAAGCCCTGAGCGAGCCCTGAGGCCTCCATACATGAGACTATAGGCAGTATTGCTACTGGAAGTAAGGCTGCACTGGCAACAAATCCACACTGTCTTTTTGCAAAAAAGGGACTCTATTAGGTTGCTTACTCCCCTATTTTGTAGGTACAGGGACTGATTTGGAGCCAGCACCCCAAAGGCTTCCTCCAAAGGGCTGCACATATGTGGCTGTGTCACCCCCATGTCACAGTGCCAGCACCCGGCAACGCAGTGGTCACCAGGCCCCACGCAGGATCCAGAGGAGCAGCCTCCCGTGTCCACTGCCAGAGCTGGCCCGGGTGCAGCCCCAGCACATCTGACAGGAAGCACTTGAGGAGCTGCTGGAATCACAGGCCAGGGGCTGAGGGAAGAAAACCTTGCATGAGGCTGCTGGAGGTTCTCCGCTGCAAGACAATCTGCTGGCAGGGCCACCTTCCAAGCTCGGCTCATGGATGCAAATCTTTTTCAACTGGATAGCAGTGGCAAGACCAAGGCAATTCCTTCTTGAGGAGCACTGCAGAGCTCACCATCCTCATCTCCTACAGAGCAACGCTCAGGAGCCGTAAGAGATAGGATGTCGAGGCCTTGCAAGGGCTTGCAAGGGCTTGCAGTGCTTTGGAACACCCACTGGTGTCCTACACAGGGACAGCAAGGATTCTTGCCCACAAGGTCTATCAGCTCAGAGGCACTTGGGCACTCTGGCAAGTCCGCCAGATAGCTCCAGCTCAAGGGAGGATAGGGCTTGGGCAGCTCCTGGGAAGCATGAGCAGCCTGTGGGACAAGGAGCCAGGTCTGGCTCACATGCTCAGGGAACAGCCCATGGCCAGCACTGGGCTCAGCAAGGAACTTTTTCCCCTGGGGCACATTGGCACTGGTCCCCGGCGGTTTTTTTGCCTTCCTCTGCAGTTCTCAGCACGGCCCCTTGCCACCATTTCTTTGGGCCATTTGGCCTGGGAGCCGGCTGCTCATGCTCCACCATGCTGCCAGCCGCAGCTGCCACTTCTCAGCTCTCCCTGCAGGTAACACAAGCGCCTGGCAGGGACCAGAGCGCTTCTCATGCATCCCTGCCCAAGAAGCACAGCAGCCAAACAAGTTGTGGAAGGCAAAAAGTCTGCTCGTCATCGCTACATGTCACGCTTTGGAAGAGATGCCACGGTACCACTCACCTCTTCTTCCTCTTCTTCCTCTTCTTCTTCTTCTTCTTCTTCTTCTTCTTCTTCTTCTTCTTCCTCCGCTTTTGTGCATGGTCAGTCCCACAAGTCCTTGTCAAGGTTCTCCCTCTGCAGGAACCGCGGGCAGCTTGGCCTCTATTCCTGCTGCTGCTCTCTGCCGCTCTGGGACTTGCCTTTGCCAGCCTGCAAGGGATCTTTTCTCAGGCTAAACTGAAGAATGCCTCAGCCTACTCCTGGCTACACTTGGGCTTGAGCTAATGCTTGTGAGCCTGGGTTCTGAAACAGAGTCACAAAGGGAAAAAAAATGACACGAAGAAACATCACATGAATTAACATCAAATCAAGAAAATTAATAAATTAACAACAAAATAAAATAAAATTCATTGTGTTATGTGTCCTTGAAATTGATTTTGGAACTGAAACCCCTCTGTCCTTTCAGGCAAACAGTCTCTTAGATATTGGACTGGCGAACAGGAGAGGCGAGGAGAGGAGAGGAGAGGAGAGGAGAGGAGAGGAGAGGAGAGGAGAGGAGAGGAGAGGAGAGCAGTTCTGCTCTGTCAGGCCTGCAGTTCTGCGTGACAAGCCCTGAGCGAGCCCTCAGGCCTCCATACATGATACTACAGGCAGTATTGCTACTGGAAGGAAGGCTGCACTGGCAACAAATCCACACTGTCTTTTTGCAAAAAAGGGACTCTATTAGGTTGCTTACTCCCCTATTTTGTAGGTACAGGGACTGATTTGGAGCCAGCACCCCAAAGGCTTCCTCCAAAGGGCTGCACATATGCGGCTGTGTCACCCCCATGTCGCAATGCCAGCACCCGGCAACGCAGTGGTCACGAGGCCCCACGCAGGATCCAGAGGAGCAGCCTCCCGTGTCCACTGCCAGAGCTGGCCCGGGGGCAGCCCCAGCACATCTGACAGGAAGCACTTGAGGAGCTGCTGGAATCACAGGCCAGGGGCTGAGGGAAGAAAACCTTGCATGAGGCTGCTGGAGGTTCTCCGCTGCAAGACAATCTGCTGGCAGGGCCACCTTCCAAGCTCAGCTCATGGATGCAAATCCTGTTCAACTGGATAGCAGTGGCAAGACCAAGGCAATTCCTTCTTGAGGAGCACTGCACAGCTCACCATCCTCATCTCCCACAGAGCAACGCTCAGGAGCCGTAAGAGATAGGATGTCGAGGCCTTGCAAGGGCTTGCAAGGGCTTGCAGTGCTTTGGAATACCCACTGGTGTCCTACACAGGGACAGCAAGGATTCTTGCCCACAAGGTCTATCAGCTCAGAGGCACTTGGGCACTCTGGCAAGTCCGCGACATAGCTCCAGCTGAAGGGCTTGAGCAGCTCCTGGGAAGCATGAGCAGCCTGTGGGACAAGGAGCCAGGTCTGGCTCACATGCTCAGGGAACAGCCCATGGCCAGCACTGGGCTCAGCAAGGAACTTTTTCCCCTGGGGAACATTGGCACTGGTCCCCGGCGGATTTTTGCCTTCCTCTGCAGTTCTCAGCACGGCCCCTTGCCACCATTTCTTTGGGCCATTTGGCCTGGGAGCCGGCTGCTCATGCTCCACCATGCTGGCAGCCGCAGCTGCCACTTCTCAGCTCTCCCTGCAGCTAACACAAGCGCCTGGCAGGGACCAGAGCGCTTCTCATGCATCCCTGCCCAAGAAGCACAGCAGCCAAACAAGTTGTGGAAGGCAAAAAGTCTGCTCGTCATCGCTACATGTCACGCTTTGGAAGAGATGCCACGGTACCACTCACCTCTTCTTCCTCTTCTTCCTCTTCTTCCTCTTCTTCCTCTTCTTCTTCTTTTTCTTCTACTTCTTCTTCTTCTTCTTCTTCTTCTTCTTCTTCTTCTTCTTCTTCTTCTTCTTCCTCCTCTTTTGTGCATGGTCAGTCCCACAAGTCCTTGTCAAGGTTCTCCCTCTGCAGGAACCGCGCACAGCTTGGCCTCTATTCCTGCTGCTGCTCTCTGCAGCTCTGGGACTTACCTTTGCCAGCCTGCAAGGGATCTTTTCTCAGGCTAAACTGAAGAATGCCTCAGCCTACTCCTGGCTACACTTGGGCTTGAGCTAATGCTTGTGAGCCTGGGTTCTGAAACAGAGTCACAAAGGGAAAAAAAATGACACGAAGAAACATAACATGAATTAACTTCAAATCAAGAAAATTAATAAATTAACAACAAAATAAAATAAAATTCATTGTGTTATGTGTCCTTGACATTGATTTTGGAACTGAAAACCCTCTGTCCTTTCAGGCAAACAGTCTCTTAGATATTGGACTGGCAGACAGGAGAGAAGAGGAGAGGAGAGGAGAGGAGAGGAGAGGAGAGGAGAGGAGAGGAGAGGAGAGGAGAGGAGAGGAGAGGAGAGGAGAGGAGAGCAGTTCTGCTCTGTCAGGCCTGCAGTTCTGCGTGACAAGCCCTGAGCGAGCCCTGAGGCCTCCATACATGATACTACAGGCCGTATTGCTACTGGAAGGAAGGCTGCACTGGCAACAAATCCACACTGTCTTTTTGCAAAAAAGGGACTCCATTAGGTTGCTTACTCCCCTATTTTGTAGGTACAGGGACTGATTTGGAGCCAGCACCCCAAAGGCTTCCTCCAAAGGGCTGCACATATGCGGCTGTGTCAGCCCCATGTCACAATGCCAGCACCCGGCAACGCAGTGGTCACCAGGCCCCACGCAGGATCCAGAGGAGCAGCCTCCCGTGTCCACTGCCAGAGCTGGCCCGGGGGCAGCCCCAGCACATCTGACAGGAAGCACTTGAGGAGCTGCTGGAATCACAGGCCAGGGGCTGAGGGAAGAAAACCTTGCATGAGGCTGCTGGAGGTTCTCCGCTGCAAGAAAATCTGCTGGCAGGGCCACCTTCCAAGCTCGGCTCATGGATCCAAATCCTTTTCAACTGGATAGCAGTGGCAAGACCAAGGCAATTCCTTCTTGAGGAGCACTGCAGAGCTCACCATCCTCATCTCCCACAGAGCAACGCTCAGGAGCCGTAAGAGATAGGATGTCGAGGCCTTGCAAGGGCTTGCAAGGGCTTGCAGTGCTTTGGAACACCCACTGGTGTCCTACACAGGGACAGCAAGGATTCTTGCCCACAAGGTCTATCAGCTCAGAGGCACTTGGGCACTCTGGCAAGTCCGCCAGATAGCTCCAGCTCAAGGGAGGATAGGGCTTGGGCAACTCCTGGGAAGCATGAGCAGCCTGTGGGACAAGGAGCCAGGTCTGGCTCACATGCTCAGGGAACAGCCCATGGCCAGCACTGGGCTCAGCAAGGAACTTTTTCCCCCGGGGCACATTGCCACTGGTCCCCGGCGGTTTTTTTGCCTTCCTCTGCAGTTCTCAGCACCGCCCCTTGCCACCATTTCTTTGGGCCATTTGGCCTGGGAGCCGGCTGCTCATGCTCCACCATGCTGGCAGCCGCAGCTGCCACTTCTCAGCTCTCCCTGCAGGTAACACAAGCGCCTGGCAGGGACCAGAGCGCTTCTCATGCATCCCTGCCCAAGAAGCACAGCAGCCAAACAAGTTGTGGAAGGCAAAAAGTCTGCTCGTCATCGCTACATGTCACGCTTTGGAAGAGATGCCACGGTACCACTCACCTCTTCTTCCTCTTCTTCCTCTTCTTCCTCTTCTTCTTCTTCTTCTTCTTCTTCTTCTTCTTCTTCTTCCTCCGCTTTTGTGCATGGTCAGTCCCACAAGTCCTTGTCAAGGTTCTCCCTCTGCAGGAACCGCGGGCAGCTTGGCCTCTATTCCTGCTGCTGCTCTCTGCAGCTCTGCGACTTGCCTTTGCCAGCCTGCAAGGGATCTTTTCTCAGGCTAAACTGAAGAATGCCTCAGCCTACTCCTGGCTACACTTGGGCTTGAGCTAATGCTTGTGAGCCTGGGTTCTGAAACAGAGTCACAAAGGGAAAAAAATGACACGAAGAAACATAACATGAATGAACATCAAATCAAGAAAATTAATAAATTAACAACAAAATAAAATAAAATTCGTTGTGGTATGTGTCCTTGAAATTGATTTTGGAACTGAAACCCCTCTGTCCTTTCAGGCAAACAATCTCTTAGATATTGGACTGGCGGACAGGAGAGAAGAGGAGAGGAGAGGAGAGGAGAGGAGAGGAGAGGAGAGCAGTTCTGCTCTGTCAGGCCTGCAGTTCTGCGTGACAAGCCCTGAGCGAGCCCTGAGGCCTCCATACATGAGACTACAGGCAGTATTGCTACTGGAAGTAAGGCTGCACTGGCAACAAATCCACACTGTCTTTTTGCAAAAAAGGGACTCTATTAGGTTGCTTACTCCCCTATTTTGTAGCTTCAGGGACTGATTTGGAGCCAGCACCCCAAAGGCTTCCTCCAAAGGGCTGCACATATGTGGCTGTGTCACCCCCATGTCACAGTGCCAGCACCCGGCAACGCAGTGGTCACCAGGCCCCACGCAGGATCCAGAGGAGCAGCCTCCCGTGTCCACTGCCAGAGCTGGCCCGGGTGCAGCCCCAGCACATCTGACAGGAAGCACTTGAGGAGCTGCTGGAATCACAGGCCAGGGGCTGAGGGAAGAAAACCTTGCATGAGGCTGCTGGAGGTTCTCCGCTGCAAGACAATCTGCTGGCAGGGCCACCTTCCAAGCTCGGCTCATGGATGCAAATCTTTTTCAACTGGATAGCAGTGGCAAGACCAAGGCAATTCCTTCTTGAGGAGCACTGCAGAGCTCACCATCCTCATCTCCTACAGAGCAACGCTCAGGAGCCGTAAGAGATAGGATGTCGAGGCCTTGCAAGGGCTTGCAAGGGCTTGCAGTGCTTTGGAACACCCACTGGTGTCCTACACAGGGACAGCAAGGATTCTTGCCCACAAGGTCTATCAGCTCAGAGGCACTTGGGCACTCTGGCAAGTCCGCCAGATAGCTCCAGCTCAAGGGAGGATAGGGCTTGGGCAGCTCCTGGGAAGCATGAGCAGCCTGTGGGACAAGGAGCCAGGTCTGGCTCACATGCTCAGGGAACAGCCCATGGCCAGCACTGGGCTCAGCAAGGAACTTTTTCCCCTGGGGCACATTGGCACTGGTCCCCGGCGGTTTTTTTGCCTTCCTCTGCAGTTCTCAGCACGGCCCCTTGCCACCATTTCTTTGGGCCATTTGGCCTGGGAGCCGGCTGCTCATGCTCCACCATGCTGCCAGCCGCAGCTGCCACTTCTCAGCTCTCCCTGCAGGTAACACAAGCGCCTGGCAGGGACCAGAGCGCTTCTCATGCATCCCTGCCCAAGAAGCACAGCAGCCAAACAAGTTGTGGAAGGCAAAAAGTCTGCTCGTCATCGCTACATGTCACGCTTTGGAAGAGATGCCACGGTACCACTCACCTCTTCTTCCTCTTCTTCCTCTTCTTCTTCTTCTTCTTCTTCTTCTTCTTCTTCTTCTTCTTCCTCCGCTTTTGTGCATGGTCAGTCCCACAACTCCTTGTCAAGGTTCTCCCTCTGCAGGAACCGCGGGCAGCTTGGCCTCTATTCCTGCTGCTGCTCTCTGCCGCTCTGGGACTTGCCTTTGCCAGCCTGCAAGGGATCTTTTCTCAGGCTAAACTGAAGAATGCCTCAGCCTACTCCTGGCTACACTTGGGCTTGAGCTAATGCTTGTGAGCCTGGGTTCTGAAACAGAGTCACAAAGGGAAAAAAAATGACACGAAGAAACATCACATGAATTAACATCAAATCAAGAAAATTAATAAATTAACAACAAAATAAAATAAAATTCATTGTGTTATGTGTCCTTGAAATTGATTTTGGAACTGAAACCCCTCTGTCCTTTCAGGCAAACAGTCTCTTAGATATTGGACTGGCGAACAGGAGAGGCGAGGAGAGGAGAGGAGAGGAGAGGAGAGGAGGGGAGAGGAGAGCAGTTCTGCTCTGTCAGGCCTGCAGTTCTGCGTGACAAGCCCTGAGCGAGCCCTGAGGCCTCCATACATGATACTACAGGCAGTATTGCTACTGGAAGGAAGGCTGCACTGGCAACAAATCCACACTGTCTTTTTGCAAAAAAGGGACTCTATTAGGTTGCTTACTCCCCTATTTTGTAGGTACAGGGACTGATTTGGAGCCAGCACCCCAAAGGCTTCCTCCAAAGGGCTGCACATATGCGGCTGTGTCACCCCCATGTCGCAATGCCAGCACCCGGCAACGCAGTGGTCACGAGGCCCCACGCAGGATCCAGAGGAGCAGCCTCCCGTGTCCACTGCCAGAGCTGGCCCGGGGGCAGCCCCAGCACATCTGACAGGAAGCACTTGAGGAGCTGCTGGAATCACAGGCCAGGGGCTGAGGGAAGAAAACCTTGCATGAGGCTGCTGGAGGTTCTCCGCTGCAAGACAATCTGCTGGCAGGGCCACCTTCCAAGCTCAGCTCATGGATGCAAATCCTGTTCAACTGGATAGCAGTGGCAAGACCAAGGCAATTCCTTCTTGAGGAGCACTGCACAGCTCACCATCCTCATCTCCCACAGAGCAACGCTCAGGAGCCGTAAGAGATAGGATGTCGAGGCCTTGCAAGGGCTTGCAAGGGCTTGCAGTGCTTTGGAATACCCACTGGTGTCCTACACAGGGACAGCAAGGATTCTTGCCCACAAGGTCTATCAGCTCAGAGGCACTTGGGCACTCTGGCAAGTCCGCGACATAGCTCCAGCTCAAGGGCTTGAGCAGCTCCTGGGAAGCATGAGCAGCCTGTGGGACAAGGAGCCAGGTCTGGCTCACATGCTCAGGGAACAGCCCATGGCCAGCACTGGGCTCAGCAAGGAACTTTTTCCCCTGGGGAACATTGGCACTGGTCCCCGGCGGTTTTTTTGCCTTCCTCTGCAGTTCTCAGCACGGCCCCTTGCCACCATTTCTTTGGGCCATTTGGCCTGGGAGCCGGCTGCTCATGCTCCACCATGCTGGCAGCCGCAGCTGCCACTTCTCAGCTCTCCCTGCAGCTAACACAAGCGCCTGGCAGGGACCAGAGCGCTTCTCATGCATCCCTGCCCAAGAAGCACAGCAGCCAAACAAGTTGTGGAAGGCAAAAAGTCTGCTCGTCATCGCTACATGTCACGCTTTGGAAGAGATGCCACGGTACCACTCACCTCTTCTTCCTCTTCTTCCTCTTCTTCCTCTTCTTCCTCTTCTTCTTCTTTTTCTTCTACTTCTTCTTCTTCTTCTTCTTCTTCTTCTTCTTCTTCTTCTTCTTCCTCCTCTTTTGTGCATGGTCAGTCCCACAAGTCCTTGTCAAGGTTCTCCCTCTGCAGGAACCGCGCACAGCTTGGCCTCTATTCCTGCTGCTGCTCTCTGCAGCTCTGGGACTTACCTTTGCCAGCCTGCAAGGGATCTTTTCTCAGGCTAAACTGAAGAATGCCTCAGCCTACTCCTGGCTACACTTGGGCTTGAGCTAATGCTTGTGAGCCTGGGTTCTGAAACAGAGTCACAAAGGGAAAAAAAATGACACGAAGAAACATCACATGAATTAACTTCAAATCAAGAAAATTAATAAATTAACAACAAAATAAAATAAAATTCATTGTGTTATGTGTCCTTGACATTGATTTTGGAACTGAAACCCCTCTGTCCTTTCAGGCAAACAGTCTCTTAGATATTGGACTGGCAGACAGGAGAGAAGAGGAGAGGAGAGGAGAGGAGAGGAGAGGAGAGGAGAGGAGAGGAGAGGAGAGGAGAGGAGAGGAGAGGAGAGGAGAGGAGAGCAGTTCTGCTCTGTCAGGCCTGCAGTTCTGCGTGACAAGCCCTGAGCGAGCCCTGAGGCCTCCATACATGAGACTACAGGCAGTATTGCTACTGGAAGGAAGGCTGCACTGGCAACAAATCCACACTGTCTTTTTGCAAAAAAGGGACTCTATTAGGTTGCTTACTCCCCTATTTTGTAGCTACAGGGACTGATTTGGAGCCAGCACCCCAAAGGCTTCCTCCAAAGGGCTGCACATATGTGGCTGTGTCACCCCCATGTCACAATGCCAGCACCCGGCAACGCAGTGGTCACCAGGCCCCACGCAGGATCCAGAGGAGCAGCCTCCCGTGTCCACTGCCAGAGCTGGCCCGGGGACAGCCCCAGCACATCTGACAGGAAGCACTTGAGGAGCTGCTGGAATCACAGGCCAGGGGCTGAGGGAAGAAAACCTTGCATGAGGCTGCTGGAGGTTCTCCGCTGCAAGACAATCGGCTGGCAGAGCCACCTTCCAAGCTCGGCTCATGGATCCAAATCCTTTTCAGCTGGATAGCAGTGGCAAGACCAAGGCAATTCCTTCTTGAGGAGCTCTGCAGAGCTCACCATCCTCATCTCCCACAGAGCAACGCTCAGGAGCCGTAACAGATAGGATGTCGAGGCCTTGCAAGGGCTTGCAAGGGCTTGCAGTGCTTTGGAACACCCACTGGTGTCCTACACAGGGACAGCAAGGATTCTTGCCCACAAGGTCTATCAGCTCAGAGGCACTTGGGCACTCTGGCAAGTCCGCGACATAGCTCCAGCTCAAGGGAGGATAGGGCTTGGGCAGCTCCTGGGAAGCATGAGCAGCCTGTGGGACAAGGAGCCAGGTCTGGCTCACATGCTCAGGGAACAGCCCATGGCCAGCACTGGGCTCAGCAAGGAACTTTTTCCCCCGGGGCACATTGGCACTGGTCCCCGGCGGTTTTTTGCCTTCCTCTGCAGTTCACAGCACCGCCCCTTGCCACCATTTCTTTGGGCCATTTCGCCTGGGAGCCGGCTGCTCATGCTCCACCATGCTGGCAGCCGCAGCTGCCACTTCTCAGCTCTCCCTGCAGGTAACACAAGCGCCTGGCAGGGACCAGAGCGCTTCTCATGCATCCCTGCCCAAGAAGCACAGCAGCCAAACAAGTTGTGGAAGGCAAAAAGTCTGCTCGTCATCGCTACATGTCACGCTTTGGAAGAGATGCCATGGTACCACTCACCTCTTCTTCCTCTTCTTCCTCTTCTTCCTCTTCTTCTTCTTCTTCTTCTTCTTCTTCTTCTTCTTCCTCCGCTTTTGTGCATGGTCAGTCCCACAAGTCCTTGTCAAGGTTCTCCCTCTGCAGGAACCGCGGGCAGCTTGGCCTCTATTCCTGCTGCTGCTCTCTGCAGCTCTGCGACTTGCCTTTGCCAGCCTGCAAGGGATCTTTTCTCAGGCTAAACTGAAGAATGCCTCAGCCTACTCCTGGCTACACTTGGGCTTGAGCTAATGCTTGTGAGCCTGGGTTCTGAAACAGAGTCACAAAGGGAAAAAAAATGACACGAAGAAACATAACATGAATTAACATCAAATCAAGAAAATTAATAAATTAACAACAAAATAAAATAAAATTCATTGTGTTATGTGTCCTTGAAATTGATTTTGGAACTGAAACCCCTCTGTCCTTTCAGGCAAACAATCTCTTAGATATTGGACTGGCGGACAGGAGAGAAGAGAAGAGGAGAGGAGAGGAGAGGAGAGGAGAGGAGAGGAGAGGAGAGGAGAGGAGAGCAGTTCTGCTCTGTCAGGCCTGCAGTTCTGCGTGACAAGCCCTGAGCGAGCCCTGAGGCCTCCATACATGATACTACAGGCAGTATTGCTATTGGAAGTAGGCTGCACTGGCAACAAATCCACACTGTCTTTTTGCAAAAAAGGGACTCTATTAGGTTGCTTACTCCCCTATTTTGTAGCTACAGGGACTGATTTGGAGCCAGCACCCCAAAGGCTTCCTCCAAAGGGCTGCACATATGCGGCTGTGTCACCCCCATGTCACAATGCCAGCACCCGGCAACGCAGTGGTCACGAGGCCCCACGCAGGATCCAGAGGAGCAGCCTCCCGTGTCCACTGCCAGAGCTGACCCGGGGACAGCCCCAGCACATCTGACAGGAAGCACTTGAGGAGCTGCTGGAATCACAGGCCAGGGGCTGAGGGAAGAAAACCTTGCATGAGGCTGCTGGAGGTTCTCCGCTGCAAGACAATCTGCTGGCAGGGCCACCTTCCAAGCTCGGCTCATGGATGCAAATCCTTTTCAACTGGATAGCAGTGGCAAGACCAAGGCAATTCCTTCTTGAGGAGCTCTGCAGAGCTCACCATCCTCATCTCCCACAGAGCAACGCTCAGGAGCCGTAAGAGATAGGATGTCGAGGCCTTGCAAGGGCTTGCAAGGGCTTGCAGTGCTTTGGAACACCCACTGGTGTCCTACACAGGGACAGCAAGGATTCTTGCCCACAAGGTCTATCAGCTCAGAGGCACTTGGGCACTCTGGCAAGTCCGCGACATAGCTCCAGCTCAAGGGAGGATAGGGCTTGGGCAGCTCCTGGGAAGCATGAGCAGCCTGTGGGACAAGGAGCCAGGTCTGCCTCACATGCTCAGGGAACAGCCCATGGCCAGCACTGGGCTCAGCAAGGAACTTTTTCCCCCGGGGCACATTGGCACTGGTCCCCGGCGGTTTTTTGCCTTCCTCTGCAGTTCTCAGCACCGCCCCTTGCCACCATTTCTTTGGGCCATTTGGCCTGGGAGCCGGCTGCTCATGCTCCACCATGCTGGCAGCCGCAGCTGCCACTTCTCAGCTCTCCCTGCAGGTAACACAAGCGCCTGGCAGGGACCAGAGCGCTTCTCATGCATCCCTGCCCAAGAAGCACAGCAGCCAAACAAGTTGTGGAAGGCAAAAAGTCTGCTCGTCATCGCTACATGTCACGCTTTGGAAGAGATGCCACGGTACCACTCACCTCTTCTTCCTCTTCTTCCTCTTCTTCTTCTTCTTCTTCTTCTTCTTCTTCCTCCGCTTTTGTGCATGGTCAGTCCCACAAGTCCTTGTCAAGGTTCTCCCTCTGCAGGAACCGCGGACAGCTTGGCCTCTATTCCTGCTGCTGCTCTCTGCAGCTCTGGGACTTGCCTTTGCCAGCCTGCAAGGGATCTTTTCTCAGGCTAAACTGAAGAATGCCTCAGCCTACTCCTGGCTACACTTGGGCTTGAGCTAATGCTTGTGAGCCTGGGTTCTGAAACAGAGTCACAAAGGGAAAAAAAATGACACGAAGAAACATAACATGAATTAACATAAAATCAAGAAAATTAATAAATTAACAACAAAATAAAATAAAATTCATTGTGTTATGTGTCCTTGAAATTGATTTTGGAACTGAAACCCCTCTGTCCTTTCAGGCAAACAGTCTCTTAGATATTGGACTGGCGGACAGGAGAGAAGAGAAGAGGAGAGAAGAGAAGAGGAGAGGAGAGAAGAGGAGAGGAGAGGAGAGGAGAGGAGAGGAGAGGAGAGGAGAGCAGTTCTGCTCTGTCAGGCCTGCAGTTCTGCGTGAAAAGCCCTGAGCGAGCCCTGAGGCCTCCATACATGATACTACAGGCAGTATTGCTACTGGAAGTAAGGCTGCACTGGCAACAAATCCACACTGTCTTTTTGCAAAAAAGGGACTCTATTAGGTTGCTTACTCCCCTATTTTGTAGGTACAGGGACTGATTTGGAGCCAGCACCCCAAAGGCTTCGTCCAAAGGCCTGCACATATGTGGCTGTGTCACCCCCATGTCACAATGCCAGCACCCGGCAACGCAGTGGTCACGAGGCCCCACGCAGGATCCAGAGGAGCAGCCTCCCGTGTCCACTGCCAGAGCTGGCCCGGGGACAGCCCCAGCACATCTGACAGGAAGCACTTGAGGAGCTGCTGGAATCACAGGCCAGGGGCTGAGGGAAGAAAACCTTGCATGAGGCTGCTGGAGGTTCTCCGCTGCAAGACAATCTGCTGGCAGGGCCACCTTCCAAGCTCGCCTCATGGATGCAAATCCTTTTCAACTGGATAGCAGTGGCAAGACCAAGGCAATTCCTTCTTGAGGAGCACTGCAGAGCTCACCATCCTCATCTCCCACAGAGCAACGCTCAGGAGCCGTAAGAGATAGGATGTCGAGGCCTTGCAAGGGCTTGCAAGGGCTTGCAGTGCTTTGGAACACCCACTGGTGTCCTACACAGGGACAGCAAGGATTCTTGCCCACAAGGTCTATCAGCTCAGAGGCACTTGGGCACTCTGGCAAGTCCGCGACATAGCTCCAGCTCAAGGGAGGATAGGGCTTGGGCAGCTCCTGGGAAGCATGAGCAGCCTGTGGGACAAGGAGCCAGGTCTGGCTCACATGCTCAGGGAACAGCCCATGGCCAGCACTGGGCTCAGCAAGGAACTTTTTCCCCCGGGGCACATTGGCACTGGTCCCCGGCGGTTTTTTGCCTTCCTCTGCAGTTCACAGCACGGCCCCTTCCCACCATTTCTTTGGGCCATTTCGCCTGGGAGCCGGCTGCTCATGCTCCACCATGCTGGCAGCCGCAGCTGCCACTTCTCAGCTCTCCCTGCAGGTAACACAAGCGCCTGGCAGGGACCAGAGCGCTTCTCATGCATCCCTGCCCAAGAAGCACAGCAGCCAAACAAGTTGTGCAAGGCAAAAAGTCTGCTCGTCATCGCTACATGTCACGCTTTGGAAGAGATGCCACGGTACCACTCACCTCTTCTTCCTCTTCTTCCTCTTCTTCTTCTTCTTCTTCTTCTTCTTCTTCTTCTTCTTCTTCCTCCGCTTTTGTGCATGGTCAGTCCCACAACTCCTTGTCAAGGTTCTCCCTCTGCAGGAACCGCGGGCAGCTTGGCCTCTATTCCTGCTGCTGCTCTCTGCAGCTCTGGGACTTGCCTTTGCCAGCCTGCAAGGGATCTTTTCTCAGGCTAAACTGAAGAATGCCTCAGCCTACTCCTGGCTACACTTGGGCTTGAGCTAATGCTTGTGAGCCTGGGTTCTGAAACAGAGTCACAAAGGGAAAAAAAATGACACGAAGAAACATAAAATGAATGAACATAAAATCAAGAAAATTAATAAATTAACAACAAAATAAAATAAAATTCATTGTGTTATGTGTCCTTGAAATTGATTTTGGAACTGAAACCCCTCTGTCCTTTCAGGCAAACAATCTCTTAGATATTGGACTGGCGGACAGGAGAGAAGAGAAGAGGAGAGGAGAGGAGAGGAGAGGAGAGGAGAGGAGAGGAGAGGAGAGGAGAGGAGAGGAGAGGAGAGGAGAGGAGAGGAGAGCAGTTCTGCTCTGTCAGGCCTGCAGTTCTGCGTGACAAGCCCTGAGCGAGCCCTGAGGCCTCCATACATGATACTACAGGCAGTATTGCTACTGGAAGGAAGGCTGCACTGGCAACAAATCCACACTGTCTTTTTGCAAAAAAGGGACTCTATTAGGTTGCTTACTCCCCTATTTTGTAGCTACAGGGACTGATTTGGAGCCAGCACCCCAAAGGCTTCCTCCAAAGGGCTGCACATATGCGGCTGTGTCACCCCCATGTCACAATGCCAGCACCCGGCAACGCAGTGGTCACCAGGCCCCACGCAGGATCCAGAGGAGCAGCCTCCCGTGTCCACTGCCAGAGCTGGCCCGGGGGCAGCCCCAGCACATCTGACAGGAAGCACTTGAGGAGCTGCTGGAATCACAGGCCAGGGGCTGAGGGAAGAAAACCTTGCATGAGGCTGCTGGAGGTTCTCCGCTGCAAGACAATCTGCTGGCAGGGCCACCTTCCAAGCTCAGCTCATGGATGCAAATCCTTTTCAACTGGATAGCAGTGGCAAGACCAAGGCAATTCCTTCTTGAGGAGCACTGCAGAGCTCACCATCCTCATCTCCCACAGAGCAACACTCAGGAGCCGTAAGAGATAGGATGTTGAGGCCTTGCAAGGGCTTGCAAGGGCTTGCAGTGCTTTGGAACACCCACTGGTGTCCTACACAGGGACAGCAAGGATTCTTGCCCACAAGGTCTATCAGCTCAGAGGCACTTGGGCACTCTGGCAAGTCCGCCAGATAGCTCCAGCTCAAGGGAGGATAGGGCTTGGGCAGATCCTGGGAAGCATGAGCAGCCTGTGGGACAAGGAGCCAGGTCTGGCTCACATGCTCAGGGAACAGCCCATGGCCAGCACTGGGCTCAGCAAGGAACTTTTTCCCCTGGGGCACATTGGCACTGGTCCCCGGCGGTTTTTTTGCCTTCCTCTGCAGTTCTCAGCACGGCCCCTTGCCACCATTTCTTTGGGCCATTTGGCCTGGGAGCCGGCTGCTCATGCTCCACCATGCTGGCAGCCGCAGCTGCCACTTCTCAGCTCTCCCTGCAGGTAACACAAGCGCCTGGCAGGGACCAGAGCGCTTCTCATGCATCCCTGCCCAAGAAGCACAGCAGCCAAACAAGTTGTGGAAGGCAAAAAGTCTGCTCGTCATCGCTACATGTCACGCTTTGGAAGAGATGCCACGGTACCACTCACCTCTTCTTCCTCTTCTTCCTCTTCTTCTTCTTCTTCTTCTTCTTCTTCTTCTTCTTCTTCTTCTTCTTCTTCTTCCTCCGCTTTTGTGCATGGTCAGTCCCACAAGTCCTTGTCAAGGTTCTCCCTCTGCAGGAACCGCGAGCAGCTTGGCCTCTATTCCTGCTGCTGCTCTCTGCAGCTCTGGGACTTGCCTTTGCCAGCCTGCAAGGGATCTTTTCTCAGGCTAAACTGAAGAATGCCTCAGCCTACTCCTGGCTACACTTGGGCTTGAGCTAATGCTTGTGAGCCTGGGTTCTGAAACAGAGTCACAAAGGGAAAAAAAATGACACGAAGAAACATCACATGAATTAACATCAAATCAAGAAAATTAATAAATTAACAACAAAATAAAATAAAATTCATTGTGTTATGTGTCCTTGAAATTGATTTTGGAACTGAAACACCTCTGTCCTTTCAGGCAAACAGTCTCTTAGATATTGGACTGGTGTACAGGAGAGAAGAGAAGAGGAGAGGAGAGGAGAGGAGAGGAGAGGAGAGGAGAGGAGAGGAGAGGAGAGGAGAGGAGAGGAGAGGAGAGCAGTTCTGCTCTGTCAGGCCTGCAGTTCTGCGTGACAAGCCCTGAGCGAGCCCTGAGGCCTCCATACATGATACTACAGGCAGTATTGCTATTGGAAGTAGGCTGCACTGGCAACAAATCCACACTCTCTTTTTGCAAAAAAGGGACTCTATTAGGTTACTTACTCCCCTATTTTGTAGGTACAGGGACTGATTTGGAGCCAGCACCCCAAAGGCTTCCTCCAAAGGGCTGCACATATGCGGCTGTGTCACCCCCATGTCACAATGCCAGCACCCGGCAACGCAGTGGTCACCAGGCCCCATGCAGGATCCAGAGGAGCAGCCTCCCGTGTCCACTGCCAGAGCTGGCCCGGGGGCAGCCCCAGCACATCTGACAGGAAGCACTTGAGGAGCTGCTGGAATCACAGGCCAGGGGCTGAGGGAAGAAAACCTTGCATGAGGCTGCTGGAGGTTCTCCGCTGCAAGACAATCTGCTGGCAGGGCCACCTTCCAAGCTCAGCTCATGGATGCAAATCCTTTTCAACTGGATAGCAGTGGCAAGACCAAGGCAATTCCTTCTTGAGGAGCACTGCAGAGCTCACCATCCTCATCTCCTACACAGCAACGCTCAGGAGCCGTAAGAGATAGGATGTCGAGGCCTTGCAAGGGCTTGCAAGGGCTTGCAGTGCTTTGGAACACCCACTGGTGTCCTACACAGGGACAGCAAGGATTCTTGCCCACAAGGTCTATCAGCTCCGAGGCACTTGGGCACTCTGGCAAGTCCGCCAGATAGCTCCAGCTCAAGGGAGGATAGGGCTTGGGCAGCTCCTGGGAAGCATGAGCAGCCTGTGGGACAAGGAGCCAGGTCTGGCTCACATGCTCAGGGAACAGCCCATGGCCAGCACTGGGCTCAGCAAGGAACTTTTTCCCCCGGGGCACATTGGCACTGGTCCCCGGCGGTTTTTTGCCTTCCTCTGCAGTTCACAGCACGGCCCCTTGCCACCATTTCTTTGGGCCATTTGGCCTGGGAGCCGGCTGCTCATGCTCCACCATGCTGGCAGCCGCAGCTGCCACTTCTCAGCTCTCCCTGCAGGTAACACAAGCGCCTGGCAGGGACCAGAGCGCTTCTCATGCATCCCTGCCCAAGAAGCACAGCAGCCAAACAAGTTGTGGAAGGCAAAAAGTCTGCTCGTCATCGCTACATGTCACGCTTTGGAAGAGATGCCACGGTACCACTCACCTCTTCTTCCTCTTCTTCCTCTTCTTCTTCTTCTTCTTCTTCTTCTTCTTCCTCCGCTTTTGTGCATGGTCAGTCCCACAAGTCCTTGTCAAGGTTCTCCCTCTGCAGGAACCGCGGACAGCTTGGCCTCTATTCCTGCTGCTGCTCTCTGCAGCTCTGGGACTTGCCTTTGCCAGCCTGCAAGGGATCTTTTCTCAGGCTAAACTGAAGAATGCCTCAGCCTACTCCTGGCTACACTTGGGCTTGAGCTAATGCTTGTGAGCCTGGGTTCTGAAACAGAGTCACAAAGGGAAAAAAAATGACACGAAGAAACATAACATGAATTAACATAAAATCAAGAAAATTAATAAATTAACAACAAAATAAAATAAAATTCATTGTGTTATGTGTCCTTGAAATTGATTTTGGAACTGAAACCCCTCTGTCCTTTCAGGCAAACAGTCTCTTAGATATTGGACTGGCGGACAGGAGAGAAGAGAAGAGGAGAGAAGAGAAGAGGAGAGGAGAGAAGAGGAGAGGAGAGGAGAGGAGAGGAGAGGAGAGCAGTTCTGCTCTGTCAGGCCTGCAGTTCTGCGTGAAAAGCCCTGAGCGAGCCCTGAGGCCTCCATACATGATACTACAGGCAGTATTGCTACTGGAAGGAAGGCTGCACTGGCAACAAATCCACACTGTCTTTTTGCAAAAAAGGGACTCTATTAGGTTGCTTACTCCCCTATTTTGTAGGTACAGGGACTGATTCGGAGCCAGCACCCCAAAGGCTTCGTCCAAAGGCCTGCACATATGTGGCTGTGTCACCCCCATGTCACAATGCCAGCACCCGGCAACGCAGTGGTCACGAGGCCCCACGCAGGATCCAGAGGAGCAGCCTCCCGTGTCCACTGCCAGAGCTGGCCCGGGGACAGCCCCAGCACATCTGACAGGAAGCACTTGAGGAGCTGCTGGAATCACAGGCCAGGGGCTGAGGGAAGAAAACCTTGCATGAGGCTGCTGGAGGTTCTCCGCTGCAAGACAATCTGCTGGCAGGGCCACCTTCCAAGCTCGCCTCATGGATGCAAATCCTTTTCAACTGGATAGCAGTGGCAAGACCAAGGCAATTCCTTCTTGAGGAGCACTGCAGAGCTCACCATCCTCATCTCCCACAGAGCAACGCTCAGGAGCCGTAAGAGATAGGATGTCGAGGCCTTGCAAGGGCTTGCAAGGGCTTGCAGTGCTTTGGAACACCCACTGGTGTCCTACACAGGGACAGCAAGGATTCTTGCCCACAAGGTCTATCAGCTCAGAGGCACTTGGGCACTCTGGCAAGTCCGCGACATAGCTCCAGCTCAAGGGAGGATAGGGCTTGGGCAGCTCCTGGGAAGCATGAGCAGCCTGTGGGACAAGGAGCCAGGTCTGGCTCACATGCTCAGGGAACAGCCCATGGCCAGCACTGGGCTCAGCAAGGAACTTTTTCCCCCGGGGCACATTGGCACTGGTCCCCGGCGGTTTTTTGCCTTCCTCTGCAGTTCACAGCACCGCCCCTTCCCACCATTTCTTTGGGCCATTTCGCCTGGGAGCCGGCTGCTCATGCTCCACCATGCTGGCAGCCGCAGCTGCCACTTCTCAGCTCTCCCTGCAGGTAACACAAGCGCCTGGCAGGGACCAGAGCGCTTCTCATGCATCCCTGCCCAAGAAGCACAGCAGCCAAACAAGTTGTGGAAGGCAAAAAGTCTGCTCGTCATCGCTACATGTCACGCTTTGGAAGAGATGCCACGGTACCACTCACCTCTTCTTCCTCTTCTTCCTCTTCTTCCTCTTCTTCTTCTTCTTCTTCTTCTTCTTCTTCTTCTTCCTCCGCTTTTGTGCATGGTCAGTCCCACAAGTCCTTGTCAAGGTTCTCCCTCTGCAGGAACCGCGGGCAGCTTGGCCTCTATTCCTGCTGCTGCTCTCTGCAGCTCTGCGACTTGCCTTTGCCAGCCTGCAAGGGATCTTTTCTCAGGCTAAACTGAAGAATGCCTCAGCCTACTCCTGGCTACACTTGGGCTTGAGCTAATGCTTGTGAGCCTGGGTTCTGAAACAGAGTCACAAAGGGAAAAAAAATGACACGAAGAAACATAACATGAATTAACATCAAATCAAGAAAATTAATAAATTAACAACAAAATAAAATAAAATTCATTGTGTTATGTGTCCTTGAAATTGATTTTGGAACTGAAACCCCTCTGTCCTTTCAGGCAAACAATCTCTTAGATATTGGACTGGCGGACAGGAGAGAAGAGAAGAGGAGAGGAGAGGAGAGGAGAGGAGAGGAGAGGAGAGGAGAGGAGAGGAGAGCAGTTCTGCTCTGTCAGGCCTGCAGTTCTGCGTGACAAGCCCTGAGCGAGCCCTGAGGCCTCCATACATGATACTACAGGCAGTATTGCTATTGGAAGTAGGCTGCACTGGCAACAAATCCACACTGTCTTTTTGCAAAAAAGGGACTCTATTAGGTTGCTTACTCCCCTATTTTGTAGCTACAGGGACTGATTTGGAGCCAGCACCCCAAAGGCTTCCTCCAAAGGGCTGCACATATGCGGCTGTGTCACCCCCATGTCACAATGCCAGCACCCGGCAACGCAGTGGTCACGAGGCCCCACGCAGGATCCAGAGGAGCAGCCTCCCGTGTCCACTGCCAGAGCTGACCCGGGGACAGCCCCAGCACATCTGACAGGAAGCACTTGAGGAGCTGCTGGAATCACAGGCCAGGGGCTGAGGGAAGAAAACCTTGCATGAGGCTGCTGGAGGTTCTCCGCTGCAAGACAATCTGCTGGCAGGGCCACCTTCCAAGCTCGGCTCATGGATGCAAATCCTTTTCAACTGGATAGCAGTGGCAAGACCAAGGCAATTCCTTCTTGAGGAGCTCTGCAGAGCTCACCATCCTCATCTCCCACAGAGCAACGCTCAGGAGCCGTAAGAGATAGGATGTCGAGGCCTTGCAAGGGCTTGCAAGGGCTTGCAGTGCTTTGGAACACCCACTGGTGTCCTACACAGGGACAGCAAGGATTCTTGCCCACAAGGTCTATCAGCTCAGAGGCACTTGGGCACTCTGGCAAGTCCGCGACATAGCTCCAGCTCAAGGGAGGATAGGGCTTGGGCAGCTCCTGGGAAGCATGAGCAGCCTGTGGGACAAGGAGCCAGGTCTGCCTCACATGCTCAGGGAACAGCCCATGGCCAGCACTGGGCTCAGCAAGGAACTTTTTCCCCCGGGGCACATTGGCACTGGTCCCCGGCGGTTTTTTGCCTTCCTCTGCAGTTCTCAGCACCGCCCCTTGCCACCATTTCTTTGGGCCATTTGGCCTGGGAGCCGGCTGCTCATGCTCCACCATGCTGGCAGCCGCAGCTGCCACTTCTCAGCTCTCCCTGCAGGTAACACAAGCGCCTGGCAGGGACCAGAGCGCTTCTCATGCATCCCTGCCCAAGAAGCACAGCAGCCAAACAAGTTGTGCAAGGCAAAAAGTCTGCTCGTCATCGCTACATGTCACGCTTTGGAAGAGATGCCACGGTACCACTCACCTCTTCTTCCTCTTCTTCCTCTTCTTCTTCTTCTTCTTCTTCTTCTTCTTCCTCCGCTTTTGTGCATGGTCAGTCCCACAAGTCCTTGTCAAGGTTCTCCCTCTGCAGGAACCGCGGACAGCTTGGCCTCTATTCCTGCTGCTGCTCTCTGCAGCTCTGGGACTTGCCTTTGCCAGCCTGCAAGGGATCTTTTCTCAGGCTAAACTGAAGAATGCCTCAGCCTACTCCTGGCTACACTTGGGCTTGAGCTAATGCTTGTGAGCCTGGGTTCTGAAACAGAGTCACAAAGGGAAAAAAAATGACACGAAGAAACATAACATGAATTAACATAAAATCAAGAAAATTAATAAATTAACAACAAAATAAAATAAAATTCATTGTGTTATGTGTCCTTGAAATTGATTTTGGAACTGAAACCCCTCTGTCCTTTCAGGCAAACAGTCTCTTAGATATTGGACTGGCGGACAGGAGAGAAGAGAAGAGGAGAGAAGAGAAGAGGAGAGGAGAGAAGAGGAGAGGAGAGGAGAGGAGAGGAGAGGAGAGGAGAGGAGAGCAGTTCTGCTCTGTCAGGCCTGCAGTTCTGCGTGAAAAGCCCTGAGCGAGCCCTGAGGCCTCCATACATGATACTACAGGCAGTATTGCTACTGGAAGTAAGGCTGCACTGGCAACAAATCCACACTGTCTTTTTGCAAAAAAGGGACTCTATTAGGTTGCTTACTCCCCTATTTTGTAGGTACAGGGACTGATTTGGAGCCAGCACCCCAAAGGCTTCGTCCAAAGGCCTGCACATATGTGGCTGTGTCACCCCCATGTCACAATGCCAGCACCCGGCAACGCAGTGGTCACGAGGCCCCACGCAGGATCCAGAGGAGCAGCCTCCCGTGTCCACTGCCAGAGCTGGCCCGGGGACAGCCCCAGCACATCTGACAGGAAGCACTTGAGGAGCTGCTGGAATCACAGGCCAGGGGCTGAGGGAAGAAAACCTTGCATGAGGCTGCTGGAGGTTCTCCGCTGCAAGACAATCTGCTGGCAGGGCCACCTTCCAAGCTCGCCTCATGGATGCAAATCCTTTTCAACTGGATAGCAGTGGCAAGACCAAGGCAATTCCTTCTTGAGGAGCACTGCAGAGCTCACCATCCTCATCTCCCACAGAGCAACGCTCAGGAGCCGTAAGAGATAGGATGTCGAGGCCTTGCAAGGGCTTGCAAGGGCTTGCAGTGCTTTGGAACACCCACTGGTGTCCTACACAGGGACAGCAAGGATTCTTGCCCACAAGGTCTATCAGCTCAGAGGCACTTGGGCACTCTGGCAAGTCCGCGACATAGCTCCAGCTCAAGGGAGGATAGGGCTTGGGCAGCTCCTGGGAAGCATGAGCAGCCTGTGGGACAAGGAGCCAGGTCTGGCTCACATGCTCAGGGAACAGCCCATGGCCAGCACTGGGCTCAGCAAGGAACTTTTTCCCCCGGGGCACATTGGCACTGGTCCCCGGCGGTTTTTTGCCTTCCTCTGCAGTTCACAGCACGGCCCCTTCCCACCATTTCTTTGGGCCATTTCGCCTGGGAGCCGGCTGCTCATGCTCCACCATGCTGGCAGCCGCAGCTGCCACTTCTCAGCTCTCCCTGCAGGTAACACAAGCGCCTGGCAGGGACCAGAGCGCTTCTCATGCATCCCTGCCCAAGAAGCACAGCAGCCAAACAAGTTGTGCAAGGCAAAAAGTCTGCTCGTCATCGCTACATGTCACGCTTTGGAAGAGATGCCACGGTACCACTCACCTCTTCTTCCTCTTCTTCCTCTTCTTCTTCTTCTTCTTCTTCTTCTTCTTCTTCTTCTTCTTCCTCCGCTTTTGTGCATGGTCAGTCCCACAACTCCTTGTCAAGGTTCTCCCTCTGCAGGAACCGCGGGCAGCTTGGCCTCTATTCCTGCTGCTGCTCTCTGCAGCTCTGGGACTTGCCTTTGCCAGCCTGCAAGGGATCTTTTCTCAGGCTAAACTGAAGAATGCCTCAGCCTACTCCTGGCTACACTTGGGCTTGAGCTAATGCTTGTGAGCCTGGGTTCTGAAACAGAGTCACAAAGGGAAAAAAAATGACACGAAGAAACATAAAATGAATGAACATAAAATCAAGAAAATTAATAAATTAACAACAAAATAAAATAAAATTCATTGTGTTATGTGTCCTTGAAATTGATTTTGGAACTGAAACCCCTCTGTCCTTTCAGGCAAACAATCTCTTAGATATTGGACTGGCGGACAGGAGAGAAGAGAAGAGGAGAGGAGAGGAGAGGAGAGGAGAGGAGAGGAGAGGAGAGGAGAGGAGAGGAGAGGAGAGGAGAGGAGAGGAGAGGAGAGCAGTTCTGCTCTGTCAGGCCTGCAGTTCTGCGTGACAAGCCCTGAGCGAGCCCTGAGGCCTCCATACATGATACTACAGGCAGTATTGCTACTGGAAGGAAGGCTGCACTGGCAACAAATCCACACTGTCTTTTTGCAAAAAAGGGACTCTATTAGGTTGCTTACTCCCCTATTTTGTAGCTACAGGGACTGATTTGGAGCCAGCACCCCAAAGGCTTCCTCCAAAGGGCTGCACATATGCGGCTGTGTCACCCCCATGTCACAATGCCAGCACCCGGCAACGCAGTGGTCACCAGGCCCCACGCAGGATCCAGAGGAGCAGCCTCCCGTGTCCACTGCCAGAGCTGGCCCGGGGGCAGCCCCAGCACATCTGACAGGAAGCACTTGAGGAGCTGCTGGAATCACAGGCCAGGGGCTGAGGGAAGAAAACCTTGCATGAGGCTGCTGGAGGTTCTCCGCTGCAAGACAATCTGCTGGCAGGGCCACCTTCCAAGCTCAGCTCATGGATGCAAATCCTTTTCAACTGGATAGCAGTGGCAAGACCAAGGCAATTCCTTCTTGAGGAGCACTGCAGAGCTCACCATCCTCATCTCCCACAGAGCAACACTCAGGAGCCGTAAGAGATAGGATGTTGAGGCCTTGCAAGGGCTTGCAAGGGCTTGCAGTGCTTTGGAACACCCACTGGTGTCCTACACAGGGACAGCAAGGATTCTTGCCCACAAGGTCTATCAGCTCAGAGGCACTTGGGCACTCTGGCAAGTCCGCCAGATAGCTCCAGCTCAAGGGAGGATAGGGCTTGGGCAGATCCTGGGAAGCATGAGCAGCCTGTGGGACAAGGAGCCAGGTCTGGCTCACATGCTCAGGGAACAGCCCATGGCCAGCACTGGGCTCAGCAAGGAACTTTTTCCCCTGGGGCACATTGGCACTGGTCCCCGGCGGTTTTTTTGCCTTCCTCTGCAGTTCTCAGCACGGCCCCTTGCCACCATTTCTTTGGGCCATTTGGCCTGGGAGCCGGCTGCTCATGCTCCACCATGCTGGCAGCCGCAGCTGCCACTTCTCAGCTCTCCCTGCAGGTAACACAAGCGCCTGGCAGGGACCAGAGCGCTTCTCATGCATCCCTGCCCAAGAAGCACAGCAGCCAAACAAGTTGTGGAAGGCAAAAAGTCTGCTCGTCATCGCTACATGTCACGCTTTGGAAGAGATGCCACGGTACCACTCACCTCTTCTTCCTCTTCTTCCTCTTCTTCTTCTTCTTCTTCTTCTTCTTCTTCTTCTTCTTCTTCTTCTTCTTCTTCCTCCGCTTTTGTGCATGGTCAGTCCCACAAGTCCTTGTCAAGGTTCTCCCTCTGCAGGAACCGCGAGCAGCTTGGCCTCTATTCCTGCTGCTGCTCTCTGCAGCTCTGGGACTTGCCTTTGCCAGCCTGCAAGGGATCTTTTCTCAGGCTAAACTGAAGAATGCCTCAGCCTACTCCTGGCTACACTTGGGCTTGAGCTAATGCTTGTGAGCCTGGGTTCTGAAACAGAGTCACAAAGGGAAAAAAAATGACACGAAGAAACATCACATGAATTAACATCAAATCAAGAAAATTAATAAATTAACAACAAAATAAAATAAAATTCATTGTGTTATGTGTCCTTGAAATTGATTTTGGAACTGAAACACCTCTGTCCTTTCAGGCAAACAGTCTCTTAGATATTGGACTGGTGTACAGGAGAGAAGAGAAGAGGAGAGGAGAGGAGAGGAGAGGAGAGGAGAGGAGAGGAGAGGAGAGGAGAGGAGAGGAGAGGAGAGGAGAGGAGAGCAGTTCTGCTCTGTCAGGCCTGCAGTTCTGCGTGACAAGCCCTGAGCGAGCCCTGAGGCCTCCATACATGATACTACAGGCAGTATTGCTATTGGAAGTAGGCTGCACTGGCAACAAATCCACACTCTCTTTTTGCAAAAAAGGGACTCTATTAGGTTACTTACTCCCCTATTTTGTAGGTACAGGGACTGATTTGGAGCCAGCACCCCAAAGGCTTCCTCCAAAGGGCTGCACATATGCGGCTGTGTCACCCCCATGTCACAATGCCAGCACCCGGCAACGCAGTGGTCACCAGGCCCCATGCAGGATCCAGAGGAGCAGCCTCCCGTGTCCACTGCCAGAGCTGGCCCGGGGGCAGCCCCAGCACATCTGACAGGAAGCACTTGAGGAGCTGCTGGAATCACAGGCCAGGGGCTGAGGGAAGAAAACCTTGCATGAGGCTGCTGGAGGTTCTCCGCTGCAAGACAATCTGCTGGCAGGGCCACCTTCCAAGCTCAGCTCATGGATGCAAATCCTTTTCAACTGGATAGCAGTGGCAAGACCAAGGCAATTCCTTCTTGAGGAGCACTGCAGAGCTCACCATCCTCATCTCCTACACAGCAACGCTCAGGAGCCGTAAGAGATAGGATGTCGAGGCCTTGCAAGGGCTTGCAAGGGCTTGCAGTGCTTTGGAACACCCACTGGTGTCCTACACAGGGACAGCAAGGATTCTTGCCCACAAGGTCTATCAGCTCCGAGGCACTTGGGCACTCTGGCAAGTCCGCCAGATAGCTCCAGCTCAAGGGAGGATAGGGCTTGGGCAGCTCCTGGGAAGCATGAGCAGCCTGTGGGACAAGGAGCCAGGTTTGGCTCACATGCTCAGGGAACAGCCCATGGCCAGCACTGGGCTCAGCAAGGAACTTTTTCCCCCGGGGCACATTGGCACTGGTCCCCGGCGGTTTTTTGCCTTCCTCTGCAGTTCACAGCACGGCCCCTTGCCACCATTTCTTTGGGCCATTTGGCCTGGGAGCCGGCTGCTCATGCTCCACCATGCTGGCAGCCGCAGCTGCCACTTCTCAGCTCTCCCTGCAGGTAACACAAGCGCCTGGCAGGGACCAGAGCGCTTCTCATGCATCCCTGCCCAAGAAGCACAGCAGCCAAACAAGTTGTGGAAGGCAAAAAGTCTGCTCGTCATCGCTACATGTCACGCTTTGGAAGAGATGCCACGGTACCACTCACCTCTTCTTCCTCTTCTTCCTCTTCTTCTTCTTCTTCTTCTTCTTCTTCTTCCTCCGCTTTTGTGCATGGTCAGTCCCACAAGTCCTTGTCAAGGTTCTCCCTCTGCAGGAACCGCGGACAGCTTGGCCTCTATTCCTGCTGCTGCTCTCTGCAGCTCTGGGACTTGCCTTTGCCAGCCTGCAAGGGATCTTTTCTCAGGCTAAACTGAAGAATGCCTCAGCCTACTCCTGGCTACACTTGGGCTTGAGCTAATGCTTGTGAGCCTGGGTTCTGAAACAGAGTCACAAAGGGAAAAAAAATGACACGAAGAAACATAACATGAATTAACATAAAATCAAGAAAATTAATAAATTAACAACAAAATAAAATAAAATTCATTGTGTTATGTGTCCTTGAAATTGATTTTGGAACTGAAACCCCTCTGTCCTTTCAGGCAAACAGTCTCTTAGATATTGGACTGGCGGACAGGAGAGAAGAGAAGAGGAGAGAAGAGAAGAGGAGAGGAGAGAAGAGGAGAGGAGAGGAGAGGAGAGGAGAGCAGTTCTGCTCTGTCAGGCCTGCAGTTCTGCGTGAAAAGCCCTGAGCGAGCCCTGAGGCCTCCATACATGATACTACAGGCAGTATTGCTACTGGAAGTAAGGCTGCACTGGCAACAAATCCACACTGTCTTTTTGCAAAAAAGGGACTCTATTAGGTTGCTTACTCCCCTATTTTGTAGGTACAGGGACTGATTCGGAGCCAGCACCCCAAAGGCTTCGTCCAAAGGCCTGCACATATGTGGCTGTGTCACCCCCATGTCACAATGCCAGCACCCGGCAACGCAGTGGTCACGAGGCCCCACGCAGGATCCAGAGGAGCAGCCTCCCGTGTCCACTGCCAGAGCTGGCCCGGGGACAGCCCCAGCACATCTGACAGGAAGCACTTGAGGAGCTGCTGGAATCACAGGCCAGGGGCTGAGGGAAGAAAACCTTGCATGAGGCTGCTGGAGGTTCTCCGCTGCAAGACAATCTGCTGGCAGGGCCACCTTCCAAGCTCGGCTCATGGATGCAAATCCTTTTCAACTGGATAGCAGTGGCAAGACCAAGGCAATTCCTTCTTGAGGAGCACTACAGAGCTCACCATCCTCATCTCCCACAGAGCAACGCTCAGGAGCCGTAAGAGATAGGATGTCGAGGCCTTGCAAGGGCTTGCAAGGGCTTGCAGTGCTTTGGAACACCCACTGGTGTCCTACACAGGGACAGCAAGGATTCTTGCCCACAAGGTCTATCAGCTCAGAGGCACTTGGGCACTCTGGCAAGTCCGCGACATAGCTCCAGCTCAAGGGAGGATAGGGCTTGGGCAGCTCCTGGGAAGCATGAGCAGCCTGTGGGACAAGGAGCCAGGTCTGGCTCACATGCTCAGGGAACAGCCCATGGCCAGCACTGGGCTCAGCAAGGAACTTTTTCCCCCGGGGCACATTGGCACTGGTCCCCGGCGGTTTTTTGCCTTCCTCTGCAGTTCACAGCACGGCCCCTTCCCACCATTTCTTTGGGCCATTTCGCCTGGGAGCCGGCTGCTCATGCTCCACCATGCTGGCAGCCGCAGCTGCCACTTCTCAGCTCTCCCTGCAGGTAACACAAGCGCCTGGCAGGGACCAGAGCGCTTCTCATGCATCCCTGCCCAAGAAGCACAGCAGCCAAACAAGTTGTGCAAGGCAAAAAGTCTGCTCGTCATCGCTACATGTCACGCTTTGGAAGAGATGCCACGGTACCACTCACCTCTTCTTCCTCTTCTTCCTCTTCTTCTTCTTCTTCTTCTTCTTCTTCTTCTTCTTCTTCTTCTTCTTCTTCTTCCTCCGCTTTTGTGCATGGTCAGTCCCACAAGTCCTTGTCAAGGTTCTCCCTCTGCAGGAACCGCGAGCAGCTTGGCCTCTATTCCTGCTGCTGCTCTCTGCAGCTCTGGGACTTGCCTTTGCCAGCCTGCAAGGGATCTTTTCTCAGGCTAAACTGAAGAATGCCTCAGCCTACTCCTGGCTACACTTGGGCTTGAGCTAATGCTTGTGAGCCTGGGTTCTGAAACAGAGTCACAAAGGGAAAAAAAATGACACGAAGAAACATAACATGAATTAACATAAAATCAAGAAAATTAATAAATTAACAACAAAATAAAATAAAATTCATTGTGTTATGTGTCCTTGAAATTGATTTTGGAACTGAAACCCCTCTGTCCTTTCAGGCAAACAGTCTCTTAGATATTGGACTGGTGTACAGGAGAGGAGAGGAGAGGAGAGGAGAGGAGAGGAGAGGAGAGGAGAGGAGAGGAGAGGAGAGGAGAGGAGAGGAGAGGAGAGGAGAGGAGAGGAGAGGAGAGGAGAGGAGAGCAGTTCTGCTCTGTCAGGCCTGCAGTTCTGCGTGACAAGCCCTGAGCGAGCCCTGAGGCCTCCATACATGATACTACAGGCAGTATTGCTATTGGAAGTAGGCTGCACTGGCAACAAATCCACACTCTCTTTTTGCAAAAAAGGGACTCTATTAGGTTACTTACTCCCCTATTTTGTAGGTACAGGGACTGATTTGGAGCCAGCACCCCAAAGGCTTCCTCCAAAGGGCTGCACATATGCGGCTGTGTCACCCCCATGTCACAATGCCAGCACCCGGCAACGCAGTGGTCACCAGGCCCCATGCAGGATCCAGAGGAGCAGCCTCCCGTGTCCACTGCCAGAGCTGGCCCGGGGGCAGCCCCAGCACATCTGACAGGAAGCACTTGAGGAGCTGCTGGAATCACAGGCCAGGGGCTGAGGGAAGAAAACCTTGCATGAGGCTGCTGGAGGTTCTCCGCTGCAAGACAATCTGCTGGCAGGGCCACCTTCCAAGCTCAGCTCATGGATGCAAATCCTTTTCAACTGGATAGCAGTGGCAAGACCAAGGCAATTCCTTCTTGAGGAGCACTGCAGAGCTCACCATCCTCATCTCCTACACAGCAACGCTCAGGAGCCGTAAGAGATAGGATGTCGAGGCCTTGCAAGGGCTTGCAAGGGCTTGCAGTGCTTTGGAACACCCACTGGTGTCCTACACAGGGACAGCAAGGATTCTTGCCCACAAGGTCTATCAGCTCCGAGGCACTTGGGCACTCTGGCAAGTCCGCCAGATAGCTCCAGCTCAAGGGAGGATAGGGCTTGGGCAGCTCCTGGGAAGCATGAGCAGCCTGTGGGACAAGGAGCCAGGTCTGGCTCACATGCTCAGGGAACAGCCCATGGCCAGCACTGGGCTCAGCAAGGAACTTTTTCCCCCGGGGCACATTGGCACTGGTCCCCGGCGGTTTTTTGCCTTCCTCTGCAGTTCACAGCACGGCCCCTTGCCACCATTTCTTTGGGCCATTTGGCCTGGGAGCCGGCTGCTCATGCTCCACCATGCTGGCAGCCGCAGCTGCCACTTCTCAGCTCTCCCTGCAGGTAACACAAGCGCCTGGCAGGGACCAGAGCGCTTCTCATGCATCCCTGCCCAAGAAGCACAGCAGCCAAACAAGTTGTGGAAGGCAAAAAGTCTGCTCGTCATCGCTACATGTCACGCTTTGGAAGAGATGCCACGGTACCACTCACCTCTTCTTCCTCTTCTTCCTCTTCTTCTTCTTCTTCTTCTTCTTCTTCTTCTTCTTCCTCCGCTTTTGTGCATGGTCAGTCCCACAAGTCCTTGTCAAGGTTCTCCCTCTGCAGGAACCGCGGGCAGCTTGGCCTCTATTCCTGCTGCTGCTCTCTGCAGCTCTGGGACTTGCCTTTGCCAGCCTGCAAGGGATCTTTTCTCAGGCTAAACTGAACAATGCCTCAGCCTACTCCTGGCAACACTTGGGCTTGAGCTAATGCTTGTGAGCCTGGGTTCTGAAACAGAGTCACAAAGGGAAAAAAAATGACACGAAGAAACATAACATGAATTAACATAAAATCAAGAAAATTAATAAATTAACAACAAAATAAAATAAAATTCATTGTGTTATGTGTCCTTGAAATTGATTTTGGAACTGAAACACCTCTGTCCTTTCAGGCAAACAGTCTCTTAGATATTGGACTGGTGTACAGGAGAGAAGAGAAGAGGAGAGGAGAGGAGAGGAGAGGAGAGGAGAGGAGAGGAGAGGAGAGGAGAGGAGAGGAGAGGAGAGGAGAGGAGAGGAGAGCAGTTCTGCTCTGTCAGGCCTGCAGTTCTGCGTGACAAGCCCTGAGCGAGCCCTGAGGCCTCCATACATGATACTACAGGCAGTATTGCTACTGGAAGTAAGGCTGCACTGGCAACAAATCCACACTGTCTTTTTGCAAAAAAGGGACTCTATTAGGTTGCTTACTCCCCTATTTTGTAGCTACAGGGACTGATTTGGAGCCAGCACCCCAAAGGCTTCCTCCAAAGGGCTGCACATATGCGGCTGTGTCACCCCCATGTCACAATGCCAGCACCCGGCAACGCAGTGGTCACGAGGCCCCACGCAGGATCCAGAGGAGCAGCCTCCCATGTCCACTGCCAGAGCTGGCCCGGGGACAGCCCCAGCACATCTGACAGGAAGCACTTGAGGAGCTGCTGGAATCACAGGCCAGGGGCTGAGGGAAGAAAACCTTGCATGAGGCTGCTGGAGGTTCTCCGCTGCAAGAAAATCTGCTGGCAGGGCCACCTTCCAAGCTCGCCTCATGGATGCAAATCCTTTTCAACTGGATAGCAGTGGCAAGACCAAGGCAATTCCTTCTTGAGGAGCACTGCAGAGCTCACCATCCTCATCTCCTACAGAGCAACGCTCAGGAGCCGTAAGAGATAGGATGTCGAGGCCTTGCAAGGGCTTGCAAGGGCTTGCAGTGCTTTGGAACACCCACTGGTGTCCTACACAGGGACAGCAAGGATTCTTGCCCACAAGGTCTATCAGCTCAGAGGCACTTGGGCACTCTGGCAAGTCCGCCAGATAGCTCCAGCTCAAGGGAGGATAGGGCTTGGGCAGCTCCTGGGAAGCATGAGCAGCCTGTGGGACAAGGAGCCAGGTCTGGCTCACATGCTCAGGGAACAGCCCATGGCCAGCACTGGGCTCAGCAAGGAACTTTTTCCCCTGGGGCACATTGGCACTGGTCCCCGGCGGTTTTTTTGCCTTCCTCTGCAGTTCTCAGCACGGCCCCTTGCCACCATTTCTTTGGGCCATTTGGCCTGGGAGCCGGCTGCTCATGCTCCACCATGCTGGCAGCCGCAGCTGCCACTTCTCAGCTCTCCCTGCAGGTAACACAAGCGCCTGGCAGGGACCAGAGCGCTTCTCATGCATCCCTGCCCAAGAAGCACAGCAGCCAAACAAGTTGTGGAAGGCAAAAAGTCTGCTCGTCATCGCTACATGTCACGCTTTGGAAGAGATGCCACGGTACCACTCACCTCTTCTTCCTCTTCTTCCTCTTCTTCTTCTTCTTCTTCTTCTTCTTCTTCTTCTTCCTCCTCCGCTTTTGTGCATGGTCAGTCCCACAAGTCCTTGTCAAGGTTCTCCCTCTGCAGGAACCGCGGGCAGCTTGGCCTCTACTCCTGCTGCTGCTCTCTGCAGCTCTGGGACTTGCCTTTGCCAGCCTGCAAGGGATCTTTTCTCAGGCTAAACTGAAGAATGCCTCAGCCTACTCCTGGCTACACTTGGGCTTGAGCTAATGCTTGTGAGCCTGGGTTCTGAAACAGAGTCAAAAAGGGAAAAAAAATGACACGAAGAAACATAACATGAATGAACATCAAATCAAGAAAATTAATAAATTAACAACAAAATAAAATAAAATTCGTTGTGGTATGTGTCCTTGAAATTGATTTTGGAACTGAAACCCCTCTGTCCTTTCAGGCAAACAATCTCTTAGATATTGGACTGGCGGACAGGAGAGAAGAGTAGAGGAGAGGAGAGGAGAGGAGAGGAGAGGAGAGGAGAGGAGAGCAGTTCTGCTCTGTCAGGCCTGCAGTTCTGCGTGACAAGCCCTGAGCGAGCCCTGAGGCCTCCATACATGATACTACAGGCAGTATTGCTATTGGAAGTAGGCTGCACTGGCAACAAATCCACACTGTCTTTTTGCAAAAAAGGGACTCTATTAGGTTACTTACTGCCCTATTTTGTAGGTACAGGGACTGATTTGGAGCCAGCACCCCAAAGGCTTCCTCCAAAGGGCTGCACATATGTGGCTGTGTCACCCCCATGTCACAATGCCAGCACCCGGCAACGCAGTGGTCACCAGGCCCCACGCAGGATCCAGAGGAGCAGCCTCCCGTGTCCACTGCCAGAGCTGGCCCGGGGACAGCCCCAGCACATCTGACAGGAAGCACTTGAGGAGCTGCTGGAATCACAGGCCAGGGGCTGAGGGAAGAAAACCTTGCATGAGGCTGCTGGAGGTTCTCCGCTGCAAGACAATCTGCTGGCAGGGCCACCTTCCAAGCTCGGCTCATGGATGCAAATCCTTTTCAACTGGATAGCAGTGGCAAGACCAAGGCAATTCCTTCTTGAGGAGCACTGCACAGCTCACCATCCTCATCTCCTACAGAGCAACGCTCAGGAGCCGTAAGAGATAGGATGTCGAGGGCTTGCAAGGGCTTGCAAGGGCTTGCAGTGCTTTGGAACACCCACTGGTGTCCTACACAGGGACAGCAAGGATTCTTGCCCACAAGGTCTATCAGCTCAGAGGCACTTGGGCACTCTGGCAAGTCCGCGACATAGCTCCAGCTCAAGGGAGGATAGGGCTTGGGCAGCTCCTGGGAAGCATGAGCAGCCTGTGGGACAAGGAGCCAGGTCTGGCTCACATGCTCAGGGAACAGCCCATGGCCAGCACTGGGCTCAGCAAGGAACTTTTTCCCCCGGGGCACATTGGCACTGGTCCCCGGCGGTTTTTTGCCTTCCTCTGCAGTTCACAGCACGGCCCCTTGCCACCATTTCTTTGGGCCATTTGGCCTGGGAGCCGGCTGCTCATGCTCCACCATGCTGGCAGCCGCAGCTGCCACTTCTCAGCTCTCCCTGCAGGTAACACAAGCACCTGGCAGAGACCAGAGCGCTTCTCATGCATCCCTGCCCAAGAAGCACAGCAGCCAAACAAGTTGTGGAAGGCAAAAAGTCTGCTCGTCATCGCTACATGTCACGCTTTGGAAGAGATGCCACGGTACCACTCACCTCTTCTTCCTCTTCTTCCTCTTCTTCTTCTTCTTCTTCTTCTTCTTCTTCTTCTTCTTCTTCCTCCGCTTTTGTGCATGGTCAGTCCCACAAGTCCTTGTCAAGGTTCTCCCTCTGCAGGAACCGCGGGCAGCTTGGCCTCTATTCCTGCTGCTGCTCTCTGCAGCTCTGGGACTTGCCTTTGCCAGCCTGCAAGGGATCTTTTCTCAGGCTAAACTGAAGAATGCCTCAGCCTACTCCTGGCTACACTTGGGCTTGAGCTAATGCTTGTGAGCCTGGGTTCTGAAACAGAGTCACAAATGGAAAAAAAATGACACGAAGAAACATAACATGAATGAACATCAAATCAAGAAAATTAATAAATTAACAACAAAATAAAATAAAATTCGTTGTGGTATGTGTCCTTGACATTGATTTTGGAACTGAAACCCCTCTGTCCTTTCAGGCAAACAATCTCTTAGATATTGGACTGGCGGACAGGAGAGAAGAGTAGAGGAGAGGAGAGGAGAGGAGAGGAGAGGAGAGGAGAGGAGAGGAGAGGAGAGGAGAGGAGAGCAGTTCTGCTCTGTCAGGCCTGCAGTTCTGCGTGACAAGCCCTGAGCGAGCCCTGAGGCCTCCATACATGAGACTACAGGCAGTATTGCTACTGGAAGGAAGGCTGCACTGGCAACCAATCCACACTGTCTTTTTGCAAAAAAGGGACTCTATTAGGTTGCTTACTCCCCTGTTTTGTAGCTACAGGGTGTGATTTGGAGCCAGCACCCCAAAGGCTTCCTCCAAAGGGCTGCACATATGCGGCTGTGTCACCCCCATGTCACAATGCCAGCACCCGGCAACGCAGTGGTCACGAGGCTCCACGCAGGATCCAGAGGAGCAGCCTCCCGTGTCCACTGCCAGAGCTGGCCCGGGGGCAGCCCCAGCACATCTGACAGGAAGCACTTGAGGAGCTGCTGGAATCACAGGCCAGGGGCTGAGGGAAGAAAACCTTGCATGAGGCTGCTGGAGGTTCTCCGCTGCAAGACAATGTGCTGGCAGGGCCACCTTCCAAGCTCGGCTCATGGATGCAAATCCTTTTCAGCTGGATAGCAGTGGCAAGACCAAGGCAATTCCTTCTTGAGGAGCACTGCAGAGCTCACCATCCTCATCTCCCACAGAGCAACGCTCAGGAGCCGTAAGAGATAGGATGTCGAGGCCTTGCAAGGGCTTGCAAGGGCTTGCAGTGCTTTGGAACACCCACTGGTGTCCTACACAGGGACAGCAAGGATTCTTGCCCACAAGGTCTATCAGCTCAGAGGCACTTGGGCACTCTGGCAAGTCCGCGACATAGCTCCAGCTCAAGGGAGGATAGGGCTTGGGCAGCTCCTGGGAAGCATGAGCAGCCTGTGGGACAAGGAGCCAGGTCTGGCTCACATGCTCAGGGAACAGCCCATGGCCAGCACTGGGCTCAGCAAGGAACTTTTTCCCCCGGGGCACATTGGCACTGGTCCCCGGCGGTTTTTTGCCTTCCTCTGCAGTTCTCAGCACCGCCCCTTGCCACCATTTCTTTGGGCCATTTGGCCTGGGAGCCGGCTGCTCATGCTCCACCATGCTGCCAGCCGCAGCTGCCACTTCTCAGCTCTCCCTGCAGGTAACACAGGCACCTGGCAGAGACCAGAGCGCTTCTCATGCATCCCTGCCCAAGAAGCACAGCAGCCAAACAAGTTGTGGAAGGCAAAAAGTCTGCTCGTCATCGCTACATGTCACGCTTTGGAAGAGATGCCACGGTACCACTCACCTCTTCTTCCTCTTCTTCCTCTTCTTCTTCTTCTTCTTCTTCTTCCTCCGCTTTTGTGCATGGTCAGTCCCACAACTCCTTGTCAAGGTTCTCCCTCTGCAGGAACCGCGGACAGCTTGGCCTCTATTCCTGCTGTTGCTCTCTGCAACTCTGGGACTTGCCTTTGCCAGCCTGCAAGGGATCTTTTCTCAGGCTAAACTGAAGAATGCCTCAGCCTACTCCTGGCTACACTTGGGCTTGAGCTAATGCTTGTGAGCCTGGGTTCTGAAACAGAGTCACAAAGGGAAAAAAAATGACACGAAGAAACATCCCATGAATTAACATCAAATCAAGAAAATTAATAAATTAACAACAAAATAAAATACAATTCATTGTGTTATGTGTCCTTGACATTGATTTTGGAACTGAAACCCCTCTGTCCTTTCAGGCAAACAGTCTCTTAGATATTGGACTGGCGGACAGGAGAGGAGAGGAGAAGAGAGGAGAGGAGAGGAGAGGAGAGGAGAAGAGAGGAGAGGCGAGGAGAGGAGAGGAGAGGAGAGGAAAGGAGAGGAGAAGACAGGAGAGCAGTTCTGCTCTGTCAGGCCTGCAGTTCTGTGTGACAAGCCCTGAGCGAGCCCTCAGGCCTCCATACATAATACTACAGGCAGTATTGCTACTGGAAGGAAGGCTGCACTGGCAACAAATCCACACTGTCTTTTTGCAAAAAAGGGACTCTATTAGGTTGCTTACTCCCCTGTTTTGTAGCTACAGGGTGTGATTTGGAGCCAGCACCCCAAAGGCTTCCTCCAAAGGGCTGCACATATGCGGCTGTTTCACCCCCATGTCACAATGCCAGCACCCGGCAACGCAGTGGTCACGAGGCTCCACGCAGGATCCAGAGGAGCAGCCTCCCGTGTCCACTGCCAGAGCTGGCCCGGGGGCAGCCCCAGCACATCTGACAGGAAGCACTTGAGGAGCTGCTGGAATCACAGGCCAGGGGCTGAGGGAAGAAAACCTTGCATGAGGCTGCTGGAGGTTCTCCGCTGCAAGACAATGTGCTGGCAGGGCCACCTTCCAAGCTCGGCTCATAGATGCAAATCCTTTTCAGCTGGATAGCAGTGGCAAGACCAAGGCAATTCCTTCTTGAGGAGCACTGCACAGCTCACCATCCTCATCTCCCACAGAGCAACGCTCAGGAGCCGTAAGAGATAGGATGTCGAGGGCTTGCAAGGGCTTGCAAGGGCTTGCAGTGCTTTGGAACACCCACTGGTGTCCTACACAGGGACAGCAAGGATTCTTGCCCACAAGGTCTATCAGCTCAGAGGCACTTGGGCACTCTGGCAAGTCCGCGACATAGCTCCAGCTCAAGGGAGGATAGGGCTTGGGCAGCTCCTGGGAAGCATGAGCAGCCTGTGGGACAAGGAGCCAGGTCTGGCTCACATGCTCAGGGAACAGCCCATGGCCAGCACTGGGCTCAGCAAGGAACTTTTTCCCCCGGGGCACATTGGCACTGGTCCCCGGCGGTTTTTTGCCTTCCTCTGCAGTTCTCAGCACCGCCCCTTGCCACCATTTCTTTGGGCCATTTGGCCTGGGAGCCGGCTGCTCATGCTCCACCGTGCTGGCAGCCGCAGCTGCCACTTCTCAGCTCTCCCTGCAGCTAACACAAGCGCCTGGCAGGGACCAGAGCGCTTCTCATGCATCCCTGCCCAAGAAACACAGGAGCCAAACAAGTTGTGGAAGGCAAAAAGTCTGCTCGTCATAGCTACATGTCACACTTTGGAAGAGATGCCACGGTAGAACTCACCTCTTCTTCCTCTTCTTCCTCTTCTTCTTCTTCTTCTTCTTCTTCTTCTTCCTCCTCTTTTGTGCATGGTCAGTCCCACAACTCCTTGTCAAGGTTCTCCCTCTGCAGGAACCGCGGACAGCTTGGCCTCTATTCCTGCTGCTGCTCCCTGCAGCTCTGGGACTTGCCTTTGCCAGCCTGCAAGGAATCTTTTCTCAGGCTAAACTGAAGAATGCCTCAGCCTACTCCTGGCTACACTTGGGCTTGAGCTAATGCTTGTGAGCCTGGGTTCTTAAACAGAGTCACAAAGGGAAAAAAAATGACACGAAGAAACATAACATGAATAAACATAAAATGAAGAAAATTAATAAATTAACAACAAAATAAAATACAATTCATTGTGTTCTGTGTCCTTGAAATTGATTTTGGAACTGAAAACCCTCTGTCCTTTCAGGCAAACAGTCTCTTAGATATTGGACTGGTGGACAGGAGAGAATAGAAGAAGAGAGGAGAGGAGAGGAGAGGAGAGGCGAGGCGAGGAGAGGAGAGGAGAGGAGAGGAGAGGAGAGGAGAGGAGAGGAGAGGAGAGCAGTTCTGCTCTGTCAGGCCTGCAGTTCTGCGTGACAAGCCCTGAGCGAGCCTTGAGGCCTCCATACATGATACTACAGGCAGTATTGCTACTGGAAGTAAGGCTGCACTGGCAACAAATCCACACTGTCTTTTTGCAAAAAAGGGACTCTATTAGGTTGCTTACTCCCCTATTTTGTAGCTACAGGGACTGATTTGGAGCCAGCACCCCAAAGGCTTCCTCCAAAGGGCTGCACATATGCGGCTGTGTCACCCCCATGTCACAATGCCAGCACCCGGCAACGCAGTGGTCACCAGGCCCCACGCAGGATCCAGAGGAGCAGCCTCCCGTGTCCACTGCCAGAGCTGGCCCGGGGGCAGCCCCAGCACATCTGACAGGAAGCACTTGAGGAGCTGCTGGAATCACAGGCCAGGGGCTGAGGGAAGAAAACCTTGCATGAGGCTGCTGGAGGTTCTCCGCTGCAAGACAATGTGCTGGCAGGGCCACCTTCCAAGCTCGGCTCATAGATGCAAATCCTTTTCAGCTGGATAGCAGTGGCAAGACCAAGGCAATTCCTTCTTGAGGAGCACTGCACAGCTCACCATCCTCATCTCCCACAGAGCAACGCTCAGGAGCCGTAAGAGATAGGATGTCGAGGGCTTGCAAGGGCTTGCAAGGGCTTGCAGTGCTTTGGAACACCCACTGGTGTCCTACACAGGGACAGCAAGGATTCTTGCCCACAAGGTCTATCAGCTCAGAGGCACTTGGGCACTCTGGCAAGTCCGCGACATAGCTCCAGCTCAAGGGAGGATAGGGCTTGGGCAGCTCCTGGGAAGCATGAGCAGCCTGTGGGACAAGGAGCCAGGTCTGGCTCACATGCTCAGGGAACAGCCCATGGCCAGCACTGGGCTCAGCAAGGAACTTTTTCCCCCGGGGCACATTGGCACTGGTCCCCGGCGGTTTTTTGCCTTCCTCTGCAGTTCTCAGCACCGCCCCTTGCCACCATTTCTTTGGGCCATTTGGCCTGGGAGCCGGCTGCTCATGCTCCACCGTGCTGGCAGCCGCAGCTGCCACTTCTCAGCTCTCCCTGCAGCTAACACAAGCGCCTGGCAGGGACCAGAGCGCTTCTCATGCATCCCTGCCCAAGAAGCACAGGAGCCAAACAAGTTGTGGAAGGCAAAAAGTCTGCTCGTCATAGCTACATGTCACACTTTGGAAGAGATGCCACGGTAGAACTCACCTCTTCTTCCTCTTCTTCCTCTTCTTCTTCTTCTTCTTCTTCTTCCTCCTCTTTTGTGCATGGTCAGTCCCAGAACTCCTTGTCAAGGTTCTCCCTCTGCAGGAACCGCGGACAGCTTGGCCTCTATTCCTGCTGCTGCTCCCTGCAGCTCTGGGACTTGCCTTTGCCAGCCTGCAAGGAATCTTTTCTCAGGCTAAACTGAAGAATGCCTCAGCCTACTCCTGGCTACACTTGGGCTTGAGCTAATGCTTGTGAGCCTGGGTTCTTAAACAGAGTCACAAAGGGAAAAAAAATGACACGAAGAAACATAACATGAATAAACATAAAATGAAGAAAATTAATAAATTAACAACAAAATAAAATACAATTCATTGTGTTCTGTGTCCTTGAAATTGATTTTGGAACTGAAAACCCTCTGTCCTTTCAGGCAAACAGTCTCTTAGATATTGGACTGGCGGACAGGAGAGAATAGAAGAAGAGAGGAGAGGAGAGGAGAGGAGAGGCGAGGCGAGGCGAGGCGAGGAGAGGAGAGGAGAGGAGAGGAGAGGAGAGGAGAGGAGAGGAGAGGAGAGGAGAGCAGTTCTGCTCTGTCAGGCCTGCAGTTCTGCGTGACAAGCCCTGAGCGAGCCCTGAGGCCTCCATACATGATACTACAGGCAGTATTGTTACTGGATGTAAGGCTGCACTGGCAACAAATCCACACTGTCTTTTTGCAAATAAGGGACTCTATTAGGTTGCTTACTCCCCTATTTTGTAGGTACAGGGACTGATTTGGAGCCAGCACCCCAAAGGCTTCCTCCAAAGGGCTGCACATATGCGGCTGTGTCACCCCCATGTCACAATGCCAGCACCCGGCAACGCAGTGGTCACGAGGCCCCACGCAGGATCCAGAGGAGCAGCCTCCCGTGTCCACTGCCAGAGCTGGCCCGGGGGCAGCCCCAGCACATCTGACAGGAAGCACTTGAGGAGCTGCTGGAATCACAGGCCAGGGGCTGAGGGAAGAAAACCTTGCATGAGGCTGCTGGAGGTTCTCCGCTGCAAGACAATCTGCTGGCAGGGCCACCTTCCAAGCTCGGCTCATGGATGCAAATCCTTTTCAACTGGATAGCAGTGGCAAGACCAAGGCAATTCCTTCTTGAGGAGCACTGCACAGCTCACCATCCTCATCTCCTACAGAGCAACGCTCAGGAGCCGTAAGAGATAGGATGTCGAGGGCTTGCAAGGGCTTGCAAGGGCTTGCAGTACTTTGGAACACCCACTGGTGTCCTACACAGGGACAGCAAGGATTCTTGCCCACAAGGTCTATCAGCTCAGAGGCACTTGGGCACTCTGGCAAGTCCGCGACATAGCTCCAGCTCAAGGGAGGATAGGGCTTGGGCAGCTCCTGGGAAGCATGAGCAGCCTGTGGGACAAGGAGCCAGGTCTGGCTCACATGCTCAGGGAACAGCCCATGGCCAGCACTGGGCTCAGCAAGGAACTTTTTCCCCCGGGGCACATTGGCACTGGTCCCCGGCGGTTTTTTGCCTTCCTCTGCAGTTCACAGCACGGACCCTTGCCACCATTTCTTTGGGCCATTTGGCCTGGGAGCCGGCTGCTCATGCTCCACCATGCTGGCAGCCGCAGCTGCCACTTCTCAGCTCTCCCTGCAGCTAACACAAGTGCCTGGCAGGGACCAGAGCGCTTCTCATGCATCCCTGCCCAAGAAGCACAGCAGCCAAACAAGTTGTGCAAGGCAAAAAGTCTGCTCGTCATCGCTACATGTCACGCTTTGGAAGAGATGCCACGGTACCACTCACCTCTTCTTCCTCTTCTTCCTCTTCTTCTTCTTCTTCTTCTTCTTCTTCTTCCTCCGCTTTTGTGCATGGTCAGTCCCACAAGTCCTTGTCAAGGTTCTCCCTCTGCAGGAACCGCGGACAGCTTGGCCTCTATTCCTGCTGCTGCTCTCTGCAGCTCTGGGACTTGCCTTTGCCAGCCTGCAAGGGATCTTTTCTCAGGCTAAACTGAAGAATGCCTCAGCCTACTCCTGGCTACACTTGGGCTTGAGCTAATGCTTGTGAGCCTGGGTTCTGAAACAGAGTCACAAAGGGAAAAAAAATGACACGAAGAAACATAACATGAATTAACATAAAATCAAGAAAATTAATAAATTAACAACAAAATAAAATAAAATTCATTGTGTTATGTGTCCTTGACATTGATTTTGGAACTGAAAACCCTCTGTCCTTTCAGGCAAACAGTCTCTTAGATATTGGAGTGGCGGACAGGAGAGGAGAGGAGAAGAGAGGAGAGGAGAGGAGAGGAGAGGAGAGGAGAAGAGAGGAGAGGCGAGGAGAGGAGAGGAGAGGAGAGGAGAGGAGAGGAGAGGAGAGGAGAGGAGAGGAGAGGAGAAGACAGGAGAGCAGTTCTGCTCTGTCAGGCCTGCAGTTCTGCGTGACAAGCCCTGAGCGAGCCCTCAGGCCTCCATACATGATACTACAGGCAGTATTGCTACTGGAAGTAAGGCTGCACTGGCAACAAATCCACACTGTCTTTTTGCAAAAAAGGGACTCTATTAGGTTGCTTACTCCCCTATTTTGTAGCTACAGGGACTGATTTGGAGCCAGCACCCCAAAGGCTTCCTCCAAAGGGCTGCACATATGCGGCTGTGTCACCCCCATGTCACAATGCCAGCACCCGGCAACGCAGTGGTCACGAGGCCCCACGCAGGATCCAGAGGAGCAGCCTCCCGTGTCCACTGCCAGAGCTGGCCCGGGGGCAGCCCCAGCACATCTGACAGGAAGCACTTGAGGAGCTGCTGGAATCACAGGCCAGGGGCTGAGGGAAGAAAACCTTGCATGAGGCTGCTGGAGGTTCTCCGCTGCAAGACAATCTGCTGGCAGGGCCACCTTCCAAGCTCGGCTCATGGATGCAAATCCTTTTCAACTGGATAGCAGTGGCAAGACCAAGGCAATTCCTTCTTGAGGAGCACTGCACAGCTCACCATCCTCATCTCCTACACAGCAACGCTCAGGAGCCGTAAGAGATAGGATGTCGAGGGCTTGCAAGGGCTTGCAAGGGCTTGCAGTACTTTGGAACACCCACTGGTGTCCTACACAGGGACAGCAAGGATTCTTGCCCACAAGGTCTATCAGCTCAGAGGCACTTGGGCACTCTGGCAAGTCCGCCAGATAGCTCCAGCTCAAGGGAGGATAGGGCTTGGGCAGCTCCTGGGAAGCATGAGCAGCCTGTGGGACAAGGAGCCAGGTCTGGCTCACATGCTCAGGGAACAGCCCATGGCCAGCACTGGGCTCAGCAAGGAACTTTTTCCCCCGGGGCACATCGGCACTGGTCCCCGGCGGTTTTTTGCCTTCCTCTGCAGTTCTCAGCACCGCCCCTTGCCACCATTTCTTTGGGCCATTTGGCCTGGGAGCCGGCTGCTCATGCTCCACCATGCTGGCAGCCACAGCTGCCACTTCTCAGCTCTCCCTGCAGCTAACACAAGCGCCTGGCAGGGACCAGAGCGCTTCTCATGCATCCCTGCCCAAGAAGCACAGCAGCCAAACAAGTTGTGGAAGGCAAAAAGTCTGCTCGTCATCGCTACAAGTCACGCTTTGGAAGAGATGCCACGGTACCACTCACCTCTTTTTCCTCTTCTTCCTCTTCTTCTTCCTCTTCTTCTTCTTCTTCTTCCTCCGCTTTTGTGCATGGTCAGTCCCACAAGTCCTTGTCAAGGTTCTCCCTCTGCAGGAACCGCGGACAGCTTGGCCTCTATTCCTGCTGCTGCTCTCTGCAGCTCTGGGACTTGCCTTTGCCAGCCTGCAAGGGATCTTTTCTCAGGCTAAACTGAAGAATGCCTCAGCCTACTCCTGGCTACACTTGGGCTTGAGCTAATGCTTGTGAGCCTGGGTTCTGAAACAGAGTCACAAAGGGAAAAAAAATGACACGAAGAAACATCACATGAATTAACATAAAATCAAGAAAATTAATAAATTAACAACAAAATAAAATACAATTCATTGTGTTCTGTGTCCTTGACATTGATTTTGGAACTGAAAACCCTCTGTCCTTTCAGGCAAACAGTCTCTTAGATATTGGACTGGCGGACAGGAGAGGAGAGGAGAAGAGAGGAGAGGAGAGGAGAGGAGAGCAGAGGAGAGGAGAGCAGTTCTGCTCTGTCAGGCCTGCAGTTCTGCGTGACAAGCCCTGAGCGAGCCCTGAGGCCTCCATTCATGATACTACAGGCAGTATTGCTACTGGAAGGAAGGCTGCACTGGCAACAAATCCACACTGTCTTTTTGCAAAAAAGGGACTCTATTAGGTTGCTTACTCCCCTATTTTGTAGCTACAGGGACTGATTTGGAGCCAGCACCCCAAAGGCTTCCTCCAAAGGGCTGCACATATGCGGCTGTGTCAGCCCCATGTCACAATGCCAGCACCCGGCAACGCAGTGGTCACGAGGCCCCACGCAGGATCCAGAGGAGCAGCCTCCCGTGTCCACTGCCAGAGCTGGCCCGGGGGCAGCCCCAGCACATCTGACAGGAAGCACTTGAGGAGCTGCTGGAATCACAGGCCAGGGGCTGAGGGAAGAAAACCTTGCATGAGGCTGCTGGAGGTACTCCGCTGCAAGACAATCTGCTGGCAGGGCCACCTTCCAAGCTCGGCTCATGGATGCAAATCCTTTTCAACTGGATAGCAGTGGCAAGACCAAGGCAATTCCTTCTTGAGGAGCACTGCACAGCTCACCATCCTCATCTCCTACAGAGCAACGCTCAGGAGCCGTAAGAGATAGGATGTCGAGGGCTTGCAAGGGCTTGCAAGGGCTTGCAGTACTTTGGAACACCCACTGGTGTCCTACACAGGGACAGCAAGGATTCTTGCCCACAAGGTCTATCAGCTCAGAGGCACTTGGGCACTCTGGCAAGTCCGCGACATAGCTCCAGCTCAAGGGAGGATAGGGCTTGGGCAGCTCCTGGGAAGCATGAGCAGCCTGTGGGACAAGGAGCCAGGTCTGGCTCACATGCTCAGGGAACAGCCCATGGCCAGCACTGGGCTCAGCAAGGAACTTTTTCCCCCGGGGCACATTGGCACTGGTCCCCGGCGGTTTTTTGCCTTCCTCTGCAGTTCACAGCACCGCCCCTTGCCACCATTTCTTTGGGCCATTTGGCCTGGGAGCCGGCTGCTCATGCTCCACCATGCTGGCAGCCGCAGCTGCCACTTCTCAGCTCTCCCTGCAGCTAACACAAGCGCCTGGCAGGGACCAGAGCGCTTCTCATGCATCCCTGCCCAAGAAGCACAGCAGCCAAACAAGTTGTGGAAGGCAAAAAGTCTGCTCGTCATCGCTACATGTCACGCTTTGGAAGAGATGCCACGGTACCACTCACCTCTTCTTCCTCTTCTTCCTCTTCTTCTTCTTCTTCTTCTTCTTCTTCCTCCGCTTTTGTGCATGGTCAGTCCCACAAGTCCTTGTCAAGGTTCTCCCTCTGCAGGAACCGCGCACAGCTTGGCCTCTATTCCTGCTGCTGCTCTCTGCAGCTCTGGGACTTGCCTTTGCCAGCCTGCAAGGGATCTTTTCTCAGGCTAAACTGAAGAATGCCTCAGCCTACTCCTGGCTACACTTGGGCTTGAGCTAATGCTTGTGAGCCTGGGTTCTGAAACAGAGTCACAAAGGGAAAAAAAATGACACGAAGAAACATAACATGAATTAACATAAAATCAAGAAAATTAATAAATTAACAACAAAATAAAATAAAATTCATTGTGTTATGTGTCCTTGACATTGATTTTGGAACTGAAAACCCTCTGTCCTTTCAGGCAAACAGTCTCTTAGATATTGGACTGGCGGACAGGAGAGGAGAGGAGAGGAGAGGAGAGGAGAGCAGTTCTGCTCTGTCAGGCCTGCAGTTCTGCGTGACAAGCCCTGAGCGAGCCTTGAGGCCTCCATACATGATACTACAGGCAGTATTGCTACTGGAAGTAAGGCTGCACTGGCAACAAATCCACACTGTCTTTTTGCAAAAAAGGGACTCTATTAGGTTGCTTACTCCCCTATTTTGTAGCTACAGGGACTGATTTGGAGCCAGCACCCCAAAGGCTTCCTCCAAAGGGCTGCACATATGCGGCTGTGTCACCCCCATGTCACAATGCCAGCACCCGGCAACGCAGTGGTCACGAGGCTCCACGCAGGATCCAGAGGAGCAGCCTCCCGTGTCCACTGCCAGAGCTGGCCCGGGGGCAGCCCCAGCACATCTGACAGGAAGCACTTGAGGAGCTGCTGGAATCACAGGCCAGGGGCTGAGGGAAGAAAACCTTGCATGAGGCTGCTGGAGGTTCTCCGCTGCAAGACAATCTGCTGGCAGGGCCACCTTCCAAGCTCGGCACATGGATGCAAATCCTTTTCAACTGGATAGCAGTGGCAAGAGCAAGGCAATTCCTTCTTGAGGAGCACTGCACAGCTCACCATCCTCATCTTCTACAGAGCAACGCTCAGGAGCCGTAAGAGATAGGATGTCGAGGGCTTGCAAGGGCTTGCAAGGGCTTGCAGTACTTTGGAACACCCACTGGTGTCCTACACAGGGACAGCAAGGATTCTTGCCCACAAGGTCTATCAGCTCAGAGGCACTTGGGCACTCTGGCAAGTCCGCGACGTAGCTCCAGCTCAAGGGAGGATAGGGCTTGGGCAGCTCCTGGGAAGCATGAGCAGCCTGTGGGACAAGGAGCCAGGTCTGGCTCACATGCTCAGGGAACAGCCCATGGCCAGCACTGGGCTCAGCAAGGAACTTTTTCCCCCGGGGCACATTGGCACTGGTCCCCGGCGGTTTTTTGCCTTCCTCTGCAGTTCTCAGCACGGCCCCTTGCCACCATTTCTTTGGGCCATTTGGCCTGGGAGCCGGCTGCTCATGCTCCACCGTGCTGGCAGCCGCAGCTGCCACTTCTCAGCTCTCCCTGCAGCTAACACAAGCGCCTGGCAGGGACCAGAGCGCTTCTCATGCATCCCTGCCCAAGAAGCACAGGAGCCAAACAAGTTGTGGAAGGCAAAAAGTCTGCTCGTCATAGCTACATGTCACACTTTGGAAGAGATGCCACGGTACCACTCACCTCTTCTTCCTCTTCTTCCTCTTCTTCTTCTTCTTCTTCTTCTTCTTCTTCCTCCTCTTTTGTGCATGGTCAGTCCCACAACTCCTTGTCAAGGTTCTCCCTCTGCAGGAACCGCGGACAGCTTGGCCTCTATTCCTGCTGCTGCTCCCTGCAGCTCTGGGACTTGCCTTTGCCAGCCTGCAAGGGATCTTTTCTCAGGCTAAACTGAAGAATGCCTCAGCCTACTCCTGGCTACACTTGGGCTTGAGCTAATGCTTGTGAGCCTGGGTTCTGAAACAGAGTCACAAAGGGAAAAAAAATGACACGAAGAAACATAACATGAATAAACATAAAATGAAGAAAATTAATAAATTAACAACAAAATAAAATACAATTCATTGTGTTCTGTGTCCTTGAAATTGATTTTGGAACTGAAAACCCTCTGTCCTTTCAGGCAAACAGTCTCTTAGATATTGGACTGGCGGACAGGAGAGAATAGAAGAGGAGAGGAGAGGAGAGGAGAGGAGAGGCGAGGAGAGGAGAGGAGAGGAGAGGAGAGGAGAGGAGAGGAGAGGAGAGGAGAGGAGAGGAGAGGAGAGGAGAGGAGAGGAGAGCAGTTCTGCTCTGTCAGGCCTGCAGTTCTGCGTGACAAGCCCTGAGCGAGCCCTGAGGCCTCCATACATGATACTACAGGCAGTATTGCTACTGGAAGTAAGGCTGCACTGGCAACAAATCCACACTGTCTTTTTGCAAAAATGGGACTCTATTAGGTTGCTTACTCCCCTATTTTGTAGCTACAGGGACTGATTTGGAGCCAGCACCCCAAAGGCTTCCTCCAAAGGGCTGCACATATGCGGCTGTGTCACCCCCATGTCACAATGCCAGCACCCGGCAACGCAGTGGTCACGAGGCTCTACGCAGGATCCAGAGGAGCAGCCTCCCGTGTCCACTGCCAGAGCTGGCCCGGGGGCAGCCCCAGCACATCTGACAGGAAGCACTTGAGGAGCTGCTGGAATCACAGGCCAGGGGCTGAGGGAAGAAAACCTTGCATGAGGCTGCTGGATGTACTCCGCTGCAAGACAATCTGCTGGCAGGGCCACCTTCCAAGCTCGGCTCATGGATGCAAATCCTTTTCAACTGGATAGCAGTGGCAAGACCAAGGCAATTCCTTCTTGAGGAGCACTGCACAGCTCACCATCCTCATCTCCTACAGAGCAACGCTCAGGAGCCGTAAGAGATAGGATGTCGAGGGCTTGCAAGGGCTTGCAAGGGCTTGCAGTACTTTGGAACACCCACTGGTGTCCTACACAGGGACAGCAAGGATTCTTGCCCACAAGGTCTATCAGCTCAGAGGCACTTGGGCACTCTGGCAAGTCCGCGACATAGCTCCAGCTCAAGGGAGGATAGGGCTTGGGCAGCTCCTGGGAAGCATGAGCAGCCTGTGGGACAAGGAGCCAGGTCTGGCTCACATGCTCAGGGAACAGCCCATGGCCAGCACTGGGCTCAGCAAGGAACTTTTTCCCCCGGGGCACATTGGCACTGGTCCCCGGCGGTTTTTTGCCTTCCTCTGCAGTTCACAGCACGGACCCTTGCCACCATTTCTTTGGGCCATTTGGCCTGGGAGCCGGCTGCTCATGCTCCACCATGCTGGCAGCCGCAGCTGCCACTTCTCAGCTCTCCCTGCAGCTAACACAAGCGCCTGGCAGGGACCAGAGCGCTTCTCATGCATCCCTGCCCAAGAAGCACAGCAGCCAAACAAGTTGTGCAAGGCAAAAAGTCTGCTCGTCATCGCTACATGTCACGCTTTGGAAGAGATGCCACGGTACCACTCACCTCTTCTTCCTCTTCTTCCTCTTCTTCTTCTTCTTCTTCTTCTTCTTCTTCTTCTTCCTCCGCTTTTGTGCATGGTCAGTCCCACAAGTCCTTGTCAAGGTTCTCCCTCTGCAGGAACCGCGCACAGCTTGGCCTCTATTCCTGCTGCTGCTCTCTGCAGCTCTGGGACTTGCCTTTGCCAGCCTGCAAGGGATCTTTTCTCAGGCTAAACTGAAGAATGCCTCAGCCTACTCCTGGCTACACTTGGGCTTGAGCTAATGCTTGTGAGCCTGGGTTCTGAAACAGAGTCACAAAGGGAAAAAAAATGACACGAAGAAACATAACATGAATTAACATAAAATCAAGAAAATTAATAAATTAACAACAAAATAAAATAAAATTCATTGTGTTATGTGTCCTTGACATTGATTTTGGAACTGAAAACCCTCTGTCCTTTCAGGCAAACAGTCTCTTAGATATTGGACTGGCGGACAGGAGAGGAGAGGAGAGGAGAGGAGAGGAGAGCAGTTCTGCTCTGTCAGGCCTGCAGTTCTGCGTGACAAGCCCTGAGCGAGCCCTGAGGCCTCCATACATGATACTACAGGCAGTATTGCTACTGGAAGTAAGGCTGCACTGGCAACAAATCCACACTGTCTTTTTGCAAAAAAGGGACTCTATTAGGTTGCTTACTCCCCTATTTTGTAGCTACAGGGACTGATTTGGAGCCAGCACCCCAAAGGCTTCCTCCAAAGGGCTGCACATATGCGGCTGTGTCACCCCCATGTCACAATGCCAGCACCCGGCAACGCAGTGGTCACGAGGCTCCACGCAGGATCCAGAGGAGCAGCCTCCCGTGTCCACTGCCAGAGCTGGCCCGGGGGCAGCCCCAGCACATCTGACAGGAAGCACTTGAGGAGCTGCTGGAATCACAGGCCAGGGGCTGAGGGAAGAAAACCTTGCATGAGGCTGCTGGAGGTTCTCCGCTGCAAGACAATCTGCTGGCAGGGCCACCTTCCAAGCTCGGCTCATGGATGCAAATCCTTTTCAACTGGATAGCAGTGGCAAGACCAAGGCAATTCCTTCTTGAGGAGCACTGCACAGCTCACCATCCTCATCTCCTACAGAGCAACGCTCAGGAGCCGTAAGAGATAGGATGTCGAGGGCTTGCAAGGGCTTGCAAGGGCTTGCAGTACTTTGGAACACCCACTGGTGTCCTACACAGGGACAGCAAGGATTCTTGCCCACAAGGTCTATCAGCTCAGAGGCACTTGGGCACTCTGGCAAGTCCGCGACATAGCTCCAGCTCAAGGGAGGATAGGGCTTGGGCAGCTCCTGGGAAGCATGAGCAGCCTGTGGGACAAGGAGCCAGGTCTGGCTCACATGCTCAGGGAACAGCCCATGGCCAGCACTGGGCTCAGCAAGGAACTTTTTCCCCCGGGGCACATTGGCACTGGTCCCCGGCGGTTTTTTGCCTTCCTCTGCAGTTCACAGCACGGACCCTTGCCACCATTTCTTTGGGCCATTTGGCCTGGGAGCCGGCTGCTCATGCTCCACCATGCTGGCAGCCGCAGCTGCCACTTCTCAGCTCTCCCTGCAGCTAACACAAGCGCCTGGCAGGGACCAGAGCGCTTCTCATGCATCCCTGCCCAAGAAGCACAGCAGCCAAACAAGTTGTGCAAGGCAAAAAGTCTGCTCGTCATCGCTACATGTCACGCTTTGGAAGAGATGCCACGGTACCACTCACCTCTTCTTCCTCTTCTTCCTCTTCTTCTTCTTCTTCTTCTTCTTCTTCTTCTTCTTCCTCCGCTTTTGTGCATGGTCAGTCCCACAAGTCCTTGTCAAGGTTCTCCCTCTGCAGGAACCGCGCACAGCTTGGCCTCTATTCCTGCTGCTGCTCTCTGCAGCTCTGGGACTTGCCTTTGCCAGCCTGCAAGGGATCTTTTCTCAGGCTAAACTGAAGAATGCCTCAGCCTACTCCTGGCTACACTTGGGCTTGAGCTAATGCTTGTGAGCCTGGGTTCTGAAACAGAGTCACAAAGGGAAAAAAAATGACACGAAGAAACATAACATGAATTAACATAAAATCAAGAAAATTAATAAATTAACAACAAAATAAAATAAAATTCATTGTGTTATGTGTCCTTGACATTGATTTTGGAACTGAAAACCCTCTGTCCTTTCAGGCAAACAGTCTCTTAGATATTGGACTGGCGGACAGGAGAGGAGAGGAGAGGAGAGGAGAGGAGAGCAGTTCTGCTCTGTCAGGCCTGCAGTTCTGCGTGACAAGCCCTGAGCGAGCCCTGAGGCCTCCATACATGATACTACAGGCAGTATTGCTACTGGAAGTAAGGCTGCACTGGCAACAAATCCACACTGTCTTTTTGCAAAAAAGGGACTCTATTAGGTTGCTTACTCCCCTATTTTGTAGCTACAGGGACTGATTTGGAGCCAGCACCCCAAAGGCTTCCTCCAAAGGGCTGCACATATGCGGCTGTGTCACCCCCATGTCACAATGCCAGCACCCGGCAACGCAGTGGTCACGAGGCTCCACGCAGGATCCAGAGGAGCAGCCTCCCGTGTCCACTGCCAGAGCTGGCCCGGGGGCAGCCCCAGCACATCTGACAGGAAGCACTTGAGGAGCTGCTGGAATCACAGGCCAGGGGCTGAGGGAAGAAAACCTTGCATGAGGCTGCTGGAGGTTCTCCGCTGCAAGACAATGTGCTGGCAGGGCCACCTTCCAAGCTCGGCTCATGGATGCAAATCCTTTTCAGCTGGATAGCAGTGGCAAGACCAAGGCAATTCCTTCTTGAGGAGCTCTGCAGAGCTCACCATCCTCATCTCCCACAGAGCAACGCTCAGGAGCCGTAAGAGATAGGATGTCGAGGCCTTGCAAGGGCTTGCAAGGGCTTGCAGTACTTTGGAACACCCACTGGTGTCCTACACAGGGACAGCAAGGATTCTTGCCCACAAGGTCTATCAGCTCAGAGACAGCTGGGCACTCTGGCAAGTCCGCGACATAGCTCCAGCTCAAGGGAGGATAGGGCTTGGGCAGCTCCTGGGAAGCATGAGCAGCCTGTGGGACAAAGAGCCAGGTCTGGCTCACATGCTCAGGGAACAGCCCATGGCCAGCACTGGGCTCAGCAAGGAACTTTTTCCCCCGGGGCACATTGGCACTGGTCCCCGGCGGTTTTTTGCCTTCCTCTGCAGTTCTCAGCACCGCCCCTTGCCACCATTTCTTTGGGCCATTTGGCCTGGGAGCCGGCTGCTCATGCTCCACCATGCTGGCAGCCGCAGCTGCCACTTCTCAGCTCTCCCTGCAGCTAACACAGGCACCTGGCAGAGACCAGAGCGCTTCTCATGCATCCCTGCCCAAGAAGCACAGCAGCCAAACAAGTTGTGGAAGGCAAAAAGTCTGCTCGTCATCGCTACATGTCACGCTTTGGAAGAGATGCCACGGTACCACTCACCTCTTCTTCCTCTTCTTCCTCTTCTTCTTCTTCTTCTTCTTCTTCCTCCTCTTTTGTGCATGGTCAGTCCCACAACTCCTTGTCAAGGTTCTCCCTCTGCAGGAACCGCGGACAGCTTGGCCTCTATTCCTGCTGTTGCTCTCTGCAACTCTGGGACTTGCCTTTGCCAGCCTGCAAGGGATCTTTTCTCAGGCTAAACTGAAGAATGCCTCAGCCTACTCCTGGCTACACTTGGGCTTGAGCTAATGCTTGTGAGCCTGGGTTCTGAAACAGAGTCACAAAGGGAAAAAAAATGACACGAAGAAACATCCCATGAATTAACATAAAATCAAGAAAATTAATAAATTAACAACAAAATAAAATACAATTCATTGTGTTCTGTGTCCTTGACATTGATTTTGGAACTGAAACCCCTCTGTCCTTTCAGGCAAACAGTCTCTTAGATATTGGACTGGCGGACAGGAGAGGAGAGGAGAAGAGAGGAGAGGAGAGGAGAGGAGAGGAGAGGAGAGGAGAGGAGAAGAGAGGAGAGGCGAGGAGAGGAGAGGAGAGGAGAGGAGAGGAGAGGAGAAGACAGGAGAGCAGTTCTGCTCTGTCAGGCCTGCAGTTCTGCGTGACAAGCCCTGAGCGAGCCCTCAGGCCTCCATACATGATACTACAGGCAGTATTGCTACTGGAAGTAAGGCTGCACTGGCAACAAATCCACACTGTCTTTTTGCAAAAAAGGGACTCTATTAGGTTGCTTACTCCCCTATTTTGTAGGTACAGGGTGTGATTTGGAGCCAGCACCCCAAAGGCTTCCTCCAAAGGGCTGCACATATGCGGCTGTGTCAGCCCCATGTCACAATGCCAGCACCCGGCAACGCAGTGGTCACCAGGCCCCACGCAGGATCCAGAGGAGCAGCCTCCCGTGTCCACTGCCAGAGCTGGCCCGGGGGCAGCCCCAGCACATCTGACAGGAAGCACTTGAGGAGCTGCTGGAATCACAGGCCAGGGGCTGAGGGAAGAAAACCTTGCATGAGGCTGCTGGAGGTTCTCCGCTGCAAGACAATCTGCTGGCAGGGCCACCTTCCAAGCTCGGCTCATGGATGCAAATCCTTTTCAACTGGATAGCAGTGGCAAGACCAAGGCAATTCCTTCTTGAGGAGCACTGCACAGCTCACCGTCCTCATCTCCTACACAGCAACGCTCAGGAGCCCTAAGAGATAGGATGTCGAGGGCTTGCAAGGGCTTGCAAGGGCTTGCAGTGCTTTGGAACACCCACTGGTGTCCTACACAGGGACAGCAAGGATTCTTGCCCACAAGGTCTATCAGCTCAGAGGCACTTGGGCACTCTGGCAAGTCCGCGACATAGCTCCAGCTCAAGGGAGGATAGGGCTTGGGCAGCTCCTGGGAAGCATGAGCAGCCTGTGGGACAAGGAGCCAGGTCTGGCTCACATGCTCAGGGAACAGCCCATGGCCAGCACTGGGCTCAGCAAGGAACTTTTTCCCCCGGGGCACATTGGCACTGGTCCCCGGCGGTTTTTTGCCTTCCTCTGCAGTTCTCAGCACCGCCCCTTGCCACCATTTCTTTGGGCCATTTGGCCTGGGAGCCGGCTGCTCATGCTCCACCGTGCTGGCAGCCGCAGCTGCCACTTCTCAGCTCTCCCTGCAGCTAACACAAGCGCCTGGCAGGGACCAGAGCGCTTCTCATGCATCCCTGCCCAAGAAGCACAGGAGCCAAACAAGTTGTGGAAGGCAAAAAGTCTGCTCGTCATAGCTACATGTCACACTTTGGAAGAGATGCCACGGTACCACTCACCTCTTCTTCCTCTTCTTCCTCTTCTTCCTCTTCTTCTTCTTCTTCTTCTTCCTCCTCTTTTGTGCATGGTCAGTCCCACAACTCCTTGTCAAGGTTCTCCCTCTGCAGGAACCGCGGACAGCTTGGCCTCTATTCCTGCTGCTGCTCTCTGCAGCTCTGGGACTTGCCTTTGCCAGCCTGCAAGGAATCTTTTCTCAGGCTAAACTGAAGAATGCCTCAGCCTACTCCTGGCTACACTTGGGCTTGAGCTAATGCTTGTGAGCCTGGGTTCTGAAACAGAGTCACAAAGGGAAAAAAAATGACACGAAGAAACATAACATGAATAAACATAAAATGAAGAAAATTAATAAATTAACAACAAAATAAAATACAATTCATTGTGTTCTGTGTCCTTGAAATTGATTTTGGAACTGAAAACCCTCTGTCCTTTCAGGCAAACAGTCTCTTAGATATTGGACTGGCGGACAGGAGAGAATAGAAGAGGAGAGGAGAGGAGAGGAGAGGAGAGAAGAGGAGAGGAGAGGAGAGGAGAGGAGAGGAGAGGAGAGGAGAGGAGAGGAGAGGAGAGGAGAGGAGAGCAGTTCTGCTCTATCAGGCCTGCAGTTCTGCGTGACAAGCCCTGAGCGAGCCCTGAGGCCTCCATACATGATACTACAGGCAGTATTGCTACTGGAAGTAAGGCTGCACTGGCAACAAATCCACACTGTCTTTTTGCAAAAAAGGGACTCTATTAGGTTGCTTACTCCCCTATTTTGTAGCTACAGGGACTGATTTGGAGGCAGCACCCCAAAGGCTTCCTCCAAAGGGCTGCACATATGCGGCTGTGTCACCCCCATGTCACAATGCCAGCACCCGGCAACGCAGTGGTCACCAGGCCCCACGCAGGATCCAGAGGAGCAGCCTCCCGTGTCCACTGCCAGAGCTGGCCCGGGGGCAGCCCCAGCACATCTGACAGGAAGCACTTGAGGAGCTGCTGGAATCACAGGCCAGGGGCTGAGGGAAGAAAACCTTGCATGAGGCTGCTGGAGGTTCTCCGCTGCAAGACAATCTGCTGGCAGGGCCACCTTCCAAGCTCGGCTCATGGATGCAAATCCTTTTCAACTGGATAGCAGTGGCAAGACCAAGGCAATTCCTTCTTGAGGAGCACTGCACAGCTCACCATCCTCATCTCCTACAGAGCAACGCTCAGGAGCCCTAAGAGATAGGATGTCGAGGGCTTGCAAGGGCTTGCAAGGGCTTGCAGTACTTTGGAAAACCCACTGGTGTCCTACACAGGGACAGCAAGGATTCTTGCCCACAAGGTCTATCAGCTCAGAGGCACTTGGGCACTCTGGCAAGTCCGCGACGTAGCTCCAGCTCAAGGGAGGATAGGGCTTGGGCAGCTCCTGGGAAGCATGAGCAGCCTGTGGGACAAGGAGCCAGGTCTGGCTCACATGCTCAGGGAACAGCCCATGGCCAGCACTGGGCTCAGCAAGGAATTTTTTCCCCCGGGGCACATTGGCACTGGTCCCCGGCGGTTTTTTGCCTTCCTCTGCAGTTCTCAGCACCGCCCCTTGCCACCATTTCTTTGGGCCATTTGGCCTGGGAGCCGGCTGCTCATGCTCCACCATGCTGGCAGCCGCAGCTGCCACTTCTCAGCTCTCCCTGCAGCTAACACAAGCGCCTGGCAGGGACCAGAGCGCTTCTCATGCATCCCTGCCCAAGAAGCACAGCAGCCAAACAAGTTGTGCAAGGCAAAAAGTCTGCTCGTCATCGCTACATGTCACGCTTTGGAAGAGATGTCACGGTACCACTCACCTCTTTTTCCTCTTCTTCCTCTTCTTCTTCTTCTTCTTCTTCTTCTTCTTCTTCTTCTTCTTCTTCTTCCTCCTCTTTTGTGCATGGTCAGTCCACAACTCCTTGTCAAGGTTCTCCCTCTGCAGGAACCGCGGACAGCTTGGCCTCTATTCCTGCTGCTGCTCTCTGCAGCTCTGGGACTTGCCTTTGCCAGCCTGCAAGGGATCTTTTCTCAGGCTAAACTGAAGAATGCCTCAGCCTACTCCTGGCTACACTTGGGCTTGAGCTAATGCTTGTGAGCCTGGGTTCTGAAACAGAGTCACAAAGGGAAAAAAAATGACACGAAGAAACATCACATGAATTAACATAAAATCAAGAAAATTAATAAATTAACAACAAAATAAAATACAATTCATTGTGTTCTGTGTCCTTGACATTGATTTTGGAACTGAAAACCCTCTGTCCTTTCAGGCAAACAGTCTCTTAGATATTGGACTGGCGGACAGGAGAGGAGAGGAGAAGAGAGGAGAGGAGAGGAGAGGAGAGCAGAGGAGAGGAGAGCAGTTCTGCTCTGTCAGGCCTGCAGTTCTGCGTGACAAGCCCTGAGCGAGCCCTGAGGCCTCCATACATGATACTACAGGCAGTATTGCTACTGGAAGGAAGGCTGCACTGGCAACAAATCCACACTGTCTTTTTGCAAAAAAGGGACTCTATTAGGTTGCTTACTCCCCTATTTTGTAGCTACAGGGACTGATTTGGAGCCAGCACCCCAAAGGCTTCCTCCAAAGGGCTGCACATATGCGGCTGTGTCACCCCCATGTCACAACGCCAGCACCCGGCAACGCAGTGGTCACCAGGCCCCACGCAGGATCCAGAGGAGCAGCCTCCCGTGTCCACTGCCAGAGCTGGCCCGGGGGCAGCCCCAGCACATCTGACAGGAAGCACTTGAGGAGCTGCTGGAATCACAGGCCAGGGGCTGAGGGAAGAAAACCTTGCATGAGGCTGCTGGAGGTTCTCCGCTGCAAGACAATGTGCTGGCAGGGCCACCTTCCAAGCTCGGCACATGGATGCAAATCCTTTTCAACTGGATAGCAGTGGCAAGAGCAAGGCAATTCCTTCTTGAGGAGCACTGCACAGCTCACCATCCTCATCTCCTACAGAGCAACGCTCAGGAGCCGTAAGAGATAGGATGTCGAGGGCTTGCAAGGGCTTGCAAGGGCTTGCAGTACTTTGGAACACCCACTGGTGTCCTACACAGGGACAGCAAGGATTCTTGCCCACAAGGTCTATCAGCTCAGAGGCACTTGGGCACTCTGGCAAGTCCGCGACGTAGCTCCAGCTCAAGGGAGGATAGGGCTTGGGCAGCTCCTGGGAAGCATGAGCAGCCTGTGGGACAAGGAGCCAGGTCTGGCTCACATGCTCAGGGAACAGCCCATGGCCAGCACTGGGCTCAGCAAGGAATTTTTTCTCCCGGGGCACATTGGCACTGGTCCTCGGCGGTTTTTTGCCTTCCTCTGCAGTTCTCAGCACCGCCCCTTGCCACCATTTCTTTGGGCCATTTGGCCTGGGAGCCGGCTGCTCATGCTCCACCATGTTGGCAGCCGCAGCTGCCACTTCTCAGCTCTCCCTGCAGCTAACACAAGCGCCTGGCAGGGACCAGAGCGCTTCTCATGCATCCCTGCCCAAGAAGCACAGCAGCCAAACAAGTTGTGCAAGGCAAAAAGTCTGCTCGTCATCGCTACATGTCACGCTTTGGAAGAGATGCCACGGTACCACTCACCTCTTCTTCCTCTACTTCTTCCTCTTCTTCTTCTTCTTCTTCTTCTTCTTCTTCCTCCTCTTTTGTGCATGGTCAGTCCCACAACTCCTTGTCAAGGTTCTCCCTCTGCAGGAACCACGCACAGCTTGGCCTCTATTCCTGCTGCTGCTCTCTGCAGCTCTGGGACTTGCCTTTGCCAGCCTGCAAGGGATCTTTTCTCAGGCTAAACTGAAGAATGCCTCAGCCTACTCCTGGCTACACTTGGGCTTGAGCTAATGCTTGTGAGCCTGGGTTCTGAAACAGAGTCACAAAGGGAAAAAAAATGACACGGATAAACATAACATGAATTAACATAAAATCAAGAAAATTAATAAATTAACAACAAAATAAAATACAATTCATTGTGTTCTGTGTCCTTGACATTGATTTTGGAACTGAAAACCCTCTGTCCTTTCAGGCAAACAGTCTCTTAGATATTGGACTGGCGGACAGGAGAGAATAGAAGAGGAGAGGAGAGGAGAGGAGAGGAGAGGCGAGGCGAGGAGAGGAGAGGAGAGGAGAGGAGAGGAGAGGAGAGGAGAGGAGAGGAGAGGAGAGGAGAGGAGAGGAGAGGAGAGCAGTTCTGCTCTGTCAGGCCTGCAGTTCTGCGTGACAAGCCCTGAGCGAGCCCTGAGGCCTCCATCCATGATACTACAGGCAGTATTGCTACTGGAAGTAAGGCTGCACTGGCAACAAATCCACACTGTCTTTTTGCAAAAAAGGGACTCTATTAGGTTGCTTACTCCCCTATTTTGTAGCTACAGGGACTGATTTGGAGCCAGCACCCCAAAGGCTTCCTCCAAAGGGCTGCACATATGCGGCTGTGTCACCCCCATGTCACAATGCCAGCACCCGGCAACGCAGTTGTCACGAGGCTCCACGCAGGATCCAGAGGAGCAGCCTCCCGTGTCCACTGCCAGAGCTGGCCCGGGGGCAGCCCCAGCACATCTGACAGGAAGCACTTGAGGAGCTGCTGGAATCACAGGCCAGGGGCTGAGGGAAGAAAACCTTGCATGAGGCTGCTGGAGGTTCTCCGCTGCAAGACAATCTGCTGGCAGGGCCACCTTCCAAGCTCGGCTCATGGATGCAAATCCTTTTCAACTGGATAGCAGTGGCAAGACCAAGGCAATTCCTTCTTGAGGAGCACTGCACAGCTCACCATCCTCATCTCCTACAGAGCAACGCTCAGGAGCCGTAAGAGATAGGATGTCGAGGGCTTGCAAGGGCTTGCAAGGGCTTGCAGTACTTTGGAAAACCCACTGGTGTCCTACACAGGGACAGCAAGGATTCTTGCCCACAAGGTCTATCAGCTCAGAGGCACTTGGGCACTCTGGCAAGTCCGCGACGTAGCTCCAGCTCAAGGGAGGATAGGGCTTGGGCAGCTCCTGGGAAGCATGAGCAGCCTGTGGGACAAGGAGCCAGGTCTGGCTCACATGCTCAGGGAACAGCCCATGGCCAGCACTGGGCTCAGCAAGGAATTTTTTCCCCCGGGGCACATTGGCACTGGTCCCCAGCGGATTTTTGCCTTCCTCTGCAGTTCTCAGCACCGCCCCTTGCCACCATTTCTTTGGGCCATTTGGCCTGGGAGCCGGCTGCTCATGCTCCACCATGCTGGCAGCCGCAGCTGCCACTTCTCAGCTCTCCCTGCAGCTAACACAAGCGCCTGGCAGGGACCAGAGCGCTTCTCATGCATCCCTGCCCAAGAAGCACAGCAGCCAAACAAGTTGTGGAAGGCAAAAAGTCTGCTCGTCATCGCTACATGTCACGCTTTGGAAGAGATGTCACGGTACCACTCACCTCTTTTTCCTCTTCTTCCTCTTCTTCTTCTTCTTCTTCTTCTTCTTCTTCTTCTTCTTCTTCTTCTTCCTCCTCTTTTGTGCATGGTCAGTCCACAACTCCTTGTCAAGGTTCTCCCTCTGCAGGAACCGCGGACAGCTTGGCCTCTATTCCTGCTGCTGCTCTCTGCAGCTCTGGGACTTGCCTTTGCCAGCCTGCAAGGGATCTTTTCTCAGGCTAAACTGAAGAATGCCTCAGCCTACTCCTGGCTACACTTGGGCTTGAGCTAATGCTTGTGAGCCTGGGTTCTGAAACAGAGTCACAAAGGGAAAAAAAATGACACGAAGAAACATCACATGAATTACCATAAAATCAAGAAAATTAATAAATTAACAACAAAATAAAATACAATTCATTGTGTTCTGTGTCCTTGACATTGATTTTGGAACTGAAAACCCTCTGTCCTTTCAGGCAAACAGTCTCTTAGATATTGGACTGGCGGACAGGAGAGGAGAGGAGAAGAGAGGAGAGGAGAGGAGAGGAGAGGAGAGCAGTTCTGCTCTGTCAGGCCTGCAGTTCTGCGTGACAAGCCCTGAGCGAGCCCTGAGGCCTCCATACATGATACTACAGGCAGTATTGCTACTGGAAGGAAGGCTGCACTGGCAACAAATCCACACTGTCTTTTTGCAAAAAAGGGACTCTATTAGGTTGCTTACTCCCCTATTTTGTAGCTACAGGGACTGATTTGGAGCCAGCACCCCAAAGGCTTCCTCCAAAGGGCTGCACATATGCGGCTGTGTCACCCCCATGTCACAATGCCAGCACCCGGCAACGCAGTGGTCACCAGGCCCCACGCAGGATCCAGAGGAGCAGCCTCCCGTGTCCACTGCCAGAGCTGGCCCGGGGGCAGCCCCAGCACATCTGACAGGAAGCACTTGAGGAGCTGCTGGAATCACAGGCCAGGGGCTGAGGGAAGAAAACCTTGCATGAGGCTGCTGGAGGTTCTCCGCTGCAAGACAATCTGCTGGCAGGGCCACCTTCCAAGCTCGGCTCATGGATGCAAATCCTTTTCAACTGGATAGCAGTGGCAAGACCAAGGCAATTCCTTCTTGAGGAGCACTGCACAGCTCACCATCCTCATCTCCTACAGAGCAACGCTCAGGAGCCCTAAGAGATAGGATGTCGAGGGCTTGCAAGGGCTTGCAAGGGCTTGCAGTACTTTGGAAAACCCACTGGTGTCCTACACAGGGACAGCAAGGATTCTTGCCCACAAGGTCTATCAGCTCAGAGGCACTTGGGCACTCTGGCAAGTCCGCGACGTAGCTCCAGCTCAAGGGAGGATAGGGCTTGGGCAGCTCCTGGGAAGCATGAGCAGCCTGTGGGACAAGGAGCCAGGTCTGGCTCACATGCTCAGGGAACAGCCCATGGCCAGCACTGGGCTCAGCAAGGAATTTTTTCCCCCGGGGCACATTGGCACTGGTCCCCGGCGGATTTTTGCCTTCCTCTGCAGTTCTCAGCACCGCCCCTTGCCACCATTTCTTTGGGCCATTTGGCCTGGGAGCCGGCTGCTCATGCTCCACCATGCTGGCAGCCGCAGCTGCCACTTCTCAGCTCTCCCTGCAGCTAACACAAGCGCCTGGCAGGGACCAGAGCGCTTCTCATGCATCCCTGCCCAAGAAGCACAGCAGCCAAACAAGTTGTGCAAGGCAAAAAGTCTGCTCGTCATCGCTACATGTCACGCTTTGGAAGAGATGTCACGGTACCACTCACCTCTTTTTCCTCTTCTTCCTCTTCTTCTTCTTCTTCTTCTTCTTCTTCTTCTTCTTCTTCTTCTTCCTCCTCTTTTGTGCATGGTCAGTCCCACAACTCCTTGTCAAGGTTCTCCCTCTGCAGGAACCGCGGACAGCTTGGCCTCTATTCCTGCTGCTGCTCTCTGCAGCTCTGGGACTTGCCTTTGCCAGCCTGCAAGGGATCTTTTCTCAGGCTAAACTGAAGAATGCCTCAGCCTACTCCTGGCTACACTTGGGCTTGAGCTAATGCTTGTGAGCCTGGGTTCTGAAACAGAGTCACAAAGGGAAAAAAAATGACACGAAGAAACATCACATGAATTACCATAAAATCAAGAAAATTAATAAATTAACAACAAAATAAAATACAATTCATTGTGTTCTGTGTCCTTGACATTGATTTTGGAACTGAAAACCCTCTGTCCTTTCAGGCAAACAGTCTCTTAGATATTGGACTGGCGGACAGGAGAGGAGAGGAGAAGAGAGGAGAGGAGAGGAGAGGAGAGCAGAGGAGAGGAGAGCAGTTCTGCTCTGTCAGGCCTGCAGTTCTGCGTGACAAGCCCTGAGCGAGCCCTGAGGCCTCCATTCATGATACTACAGGCAGTATTGCTACTGGAAGGAAGGCTGCACTGGCAACAAATCCACACTGTCTTTTTGCAAAAAAGGGACTCTATTAGGTTGCTTACTCCCCTATTTTGTAGCTACAGGGACTGATTTGGAGCCAGCACCCCAAAGGCTTCCTCCAAAGGGCTGCACATATGCGGCTGTGTCACCCCCATGTCACAACGCCAGCACCCGGCAACGCAGTGGTCACGAGGCCCCACGCAGGATCCAGAGGAGCAGCCTCCCGTGTCCACTGCCAGAGCTGGCCCGGGGGCAGCCCCAGCACATCTGACAGGAAGCACTTGAGGAGCTGCTGGAATCACAGGCCAGGGGCTGAGGGAAGAAAACCTTGCATGAGGCTGCTGGAGGTTCTCCGCTGCAAGACAATCTGCTGGCAGGGCCACCTTCCAAGCTCGGCACATGGATGCAAATCCTTTTCAACTGGATAGCAGTGGCAAGACCAAGGCAATTCCTTCTTGAGGAGCACTGCACAGCTCACCATCCTCATCTTCTACAGAGCAACGCTCAGGAGCCGTAAGAGATAGGATGTCGAGGGCTTGCAAGGGCTTGCAAGGGCTTGCAGTACTTTGGAACACCCACTGGTGTCCTACACAGGGACAGCAAGGATTCTTGCCCACAAGGTCTATCAGCTCAGAGGCACTTGGGCACTCTGGCAAGTCCGCGACGTAGCTCCAGCTCAAGGGAGGATAGGGCTTGGGCAGCTCCTGGGAAGCATGAGCAGCCTGTGGGACAAGGAGCCAGGTCTGGCTCACATGCTCAGGGAACAGCCCATGGCCAGCACTGGGCTCAGCAAGGAATTTTTTCCCCCGGGGCACATTGGCACTGGTCCCCGGCGGTTTTTTGCCTTCCTCTGCAGTTCTCAGCACCGCCCCTTGCCACCATTTCTTTGGGCCATTTGGCCTGGGAGCCGGCTGCTCATGCTCCACCATGCTGGCAGCCGCAGCTGCCACTTCTCAGCTCTCCCTGCAGCTAACACAAGCGCCTGGCAGGGACCAGAGCGCTTCTCATGCATCCCTGCCCAAGAAGCACAGCAGCCAAACAAGTTGTGCAAGGCAAAAAGTCTGCTCGTCATCGCTACATGTCACGCTTTGGAAGAGATGCCACGGTACCACTCACCTCTTCTTCCTCTACTTCTTCCTCTTCTTCTTCTTCTTCTTCTTCTTCTTCTTCCTCCTCTTTTGTGCATGGTCAGTCCCACAAGTCCTTGTCAAGGTTCTCCCTCTGCAGGAACCGCGGACAGCTTGGCCTCTATTCCTGCTGCTGCTCTCTGCAGCTCTGGGACTTGCCTTTGCCAGCCTGCAAGGGATCTTTTCTCAGGCTAAACTGAAGAATGCCTCAGCCTACTCCTGGCTACACTTGGGCTTGAGCTAATGCTTGTGAGCCTGGGTTCTGAAACAGAGTCACAAAGGGAAAAAAAATGACACGGATAAACATAACATGAATTAACATAAAATCAAGAAAATTAATAAATTAACAACAAAATAAAATACAATTCATTGTGTTCTGTGTCCTTGACATTGATTTTGGAACTGAAAACCCTCTGTCCTTTCAGGCAAACAGTCTCTTAGATATTGGACTGGCGGACAGGAGAGAATAGAAGAGGAGAGGAGAGGAGAGGAGAGGAGAGGCGAGGCGAGGAGAGGAGAGGAGAGGAGAGGAGAGGAGAGGAGAGGAGAGGAGAGGAGAGGAGAGGAGAGGAGAGGAGAGCAGTTCTGCTCTGTCAGGCCTGCAGTTCTGCGTGACAAGCCCTGAGCGAGCCCTGAGGCCTCCATACATGATACTACAGGCAGTATTGCTACTGGAAGGAAGGCTGCACTGGCAACAAATCCACACTGTCTTTTTGCAAAAAAGGGACTCTATTAGGTTGCTTACTCCCCTATTTTGTAGCTACAGGGACTGATTTGGAGCCAGCACCCCAAAGGCTTCCTCCAAAGGGCTGCACATATGCGGCTGTGTCACCCCCATGTCACAATGCCAGCACCCGGCAACGCAGTGGTCACGAGGCTCCACGCAGGATCCAGAGGAGCAGCCTCCCGTGTCCACTGCCAGAGCTGGCCCGGGGGCAGCCCCAGCACATCTGACAGGAAGCACTTGAGGAGCTGCTGGAATCACAGGCCAGGGGCTGAGGGAAGAAAACCTTGCATGAGGCTGCTGGAGGTTCTCCGCTGCAAGACAATCTGCTGGCAGGGCCACCTTCCAAGCTCGGCTCATGGATGCAAATCCTTTTCAACTGGATAGCAGTGGCAAGACCAAGGCAATTCCTTCTTGAGGAGCACTGCAGAGCTCACCATCCTCATCTCCTACAGAGCAACGCTCAGGAGCCGTAAGAGATAGGATGTCGAGGGCTTGCAAGGGCTTGCAAGGGCTTGCAGTACTTTGGAACACCCACTGGTGTCCTACACAGGGACAGCAAGGATTCTTGCCCACAAGGTCTATCAGCTCAGAGGCACTTGGGCACTCTGGCAAGTCCGCGACATAGCTCCAGCTCAAGGGAGGATAGGGCTTGGGCAGCTCCTGGGAAGCATGAGCAGCCTGTGGGACAAGGAGCCAGGTCTGGCTCACATGCTCAGGGAACAGCCCATGGCCAGCACTGGGCTCAGCAAGGAACTTTTTCCCCCGGGGCACATTGGCACTGGTCCCCGGCGGTTTTTTGCCTTCCTCTGCAGTTCACAGCACGGCCCCTTGCCACCATTTCTTTGGGCCATTTGGCCTGGGAGCCGGCTGCTCATGCTCCACCATGCTGGCAGCCGCAGCTGCCACTTCTCAGCTCTCCCTGCAGCTAACACAAGCGCCTGGCAGGGACCAGAGCGCTTCTCATGCATCCCTGCCCAAGAAGCACAGCAGCCAAACAAGTTGTGCAAGGCAAAAAGTCTGCTCGTCATCGCTACATGTCACGCTTTGGAAGAGATGCCACGGTACCACTCACCTCTTCTTCCTCTTCTTCCTCTTCTTCTTCTTCTTCTTCTTCTTCTTCTTCTTCTTCCTCCGCTTTTTTGCATGGTCAGTCCCACAAGTCCTTGTCAAGGTTCTCCCTCTGCAGGAACCGCGGACAGCTTGGCCTCTATTCCTGCTGCTGCTCTCTGCAGCTCTGGGACTTGCCTTTGCCAGCCTGCAAGGGATCTTTTCTCATGCTAAACTGAAGAATGCCTCAGCCTACTCCTGGCTACACTTGGGCTTGAGCTAATGCTTGTGAGCCTGGGTTCTGAAACAGAGTCACAAAGGGAAAAAAAATGACACGAAGAAACATAACATGAATTAACATAAAATCAAGAAAATTAATAAATTAACAACAAAATAAAATAAAATTCATTGTGTTCTGTGTCCTTGAAATTGATTTTGGAACTGAAAACCCTCTGTCCTTTCAGGCAAACAGTCTCTTAGATATTGGACTGGCGGACAGGAGAGGAGAGGAGAAGAGAGGAGAGGAGAGGAGAGGAGAGGAGAGCAGTTCTGCTCTGTCAGGCCTGCAGTTCTGCGTGACAAGCCCTGAGCGAGCCCTGAGGCCTCCATACATGATACTACAGGCAGTATTGCTACTGGAAGGAAGGCTGCACTGGCAACAAATCCACACTGTCTTTTTGCAAAAAAGGGACTCTATTAGGTTGCTTACTCCCCTATTTTGTAGCTACAGGGACTGATTTGGAGCCAGCACCCCAAAGGCTTCCTCCAAAGGGCTGCACATATGCGGCTGTGTCAGCCCCATGTCACAATGCCAGCACCCGGCAACGCAGTGGTCACCAGGCCCCACGCAGGATCCAGAGGAGCAGCCTCCCGTGTCCACTGCCAGAGCTGGCCCGGGGGCAGCCCCAGCACATCTGACAGGAAGCACTTGAGGAGCTGCTGGAATCACAGGCCAGGGGCTGAGGGAAGAAAACCTTGCATGAGGCTGCTGGAGGTTCTCCGCTGCAAGACAATCTGCTGGCAGGGCCACCTTCCAAGCTCGGCTCATGGATGCAAATCCTTTTCAACTGGATAGCAGTGGCAAGACCAAGGCAATTCCTTCTTGAGGAGCACTGCACAGCTCACCATCCTCATCTCCTACAGAGCAACGCTCAGGAGCCCTAAGAGATAGGATGTCGAGGGCTTGCAAGGGCTTGCAAGGGCTTGCAGTACTTTGGAAAACCCACTGGTGTCCTACACAGGGACAGCAAGGATTCTTGCCCACAAGGTCTATCAGCTCAGAGGCACTTGGGCACTCTGGCAAGTCCGCGACGTAGCTCCAGCTCAAGGGAGGATAGGGCTTGGGCAGCTCCTGGGAAGCATGAGCAGCCTGTGGGACAAGGAGCCAGGTCTGGCTCACATGCTCAGGGAACAGCCCATGGCCAGCACTGGGCTCAGCAAGGAATTTTTTCCCCCGGGGCACATTGGCACTGGTCCCCAGCGGATTTTTGCCTTCCTCTGCAGTTCTCAGCACCGCCCCTTGCCACCATTTCTTTGGGCCATTTGGCCTGGGAGCCGGCTGCTCATGCTCCACCATGCTGGCAGCCGCAGCTGCCACTTCTCAGCTCTCCCTGCAGCTAACACAAGCGCCTGGCAGGGACCAGAGCGCTTCTCATGCATCCCTGCCCAAGAAGCACAGCAGCCAAACAAGTTGTGGAAGGCAAAAAGTCTGCTCGTCATCGCTACATGTCACGCTTTGGAAGAGATGTCACGGTACCACTCACCTCTTTTTCCTCTTCTTCCTCTTCTTCTTCTTCTTCTTCTTCTTCTTCTTCTTCTTCTTCTTCTTCTTCCTCCTCTTTTGTGCATGGTCAGTCCACAACTCCTTGTCAAGGTTCTCCCTCTGCAGGAACCGCGGACAGCTTGGCCTCTATTCCTGCTGCTGCTCTCTGCAGCTCTGGGACTTGCCTTTGCCAGCCTGCAAGGGATCTTTTCTCAGGCTAAACTGAAGAATGCCTCAGCCTACTCCTGGCTACACTTGGGCTTGAGCTAATGCTTGTGAGCCTGGGTTCTGAAACAGAGTCACAAAGGGAAAAAAAATGACACGAAGAAACATCACATGAATTACCATAAAATCAAGAAAATTAATAAATTAACAACAAAATAAAATACAATTCATTGTGTTCTGTGTCCTTGACATTGATTTTGGAACTGAAAACCCTCTGTCCTTTCAGGCAAACAGTCTCTTAGATATTGGACTGGCGGACAGGAGAGGAGAGGAGAAGAGAGGAGAGGAGAGGAGAGGAGAGGAGAGCAGTTCTGCTCTGTCAGGCCTGCAGTTCTGCGTGACAAGCCCTGAGCGAGCCCTGAGGCCTCCATACATGATACTACAGGCAGTATTGCTACTGGAAGGAAGGCTGCACTGGCAACAAATCCACACTGTCTTTTTGCAAAAAAGGGACTCTATTAGGTTGCTTACTCCCCTATTTTGTAGCTACAGGGACTGATTTGGAGCCAGCACCCCAAAGGCTTCCTCCAAAGGGCTGCACATATGCGGCTGTGTCACCCCCATGTCACAATGCCAGCACCCGGCAACGCAGTGGTCACCAGGCCCCACGCAGGATCCAGAGGAGCAGCCTCCCGTGTCCACTGCCAGAGCTGGCCCGGGGGCAGCCCCAGCACATCTGACAGGAAGCACTTGAGGAGCTGCTGGAATCACAGGCCAGGGGCTGAGGGAAGAAAACCTTGCATGAGGCTGCTGGAGGTTCTCCGCTGCAAGACAATCTGCTGGCAGGGCCACCTTCCAAGCTCGGCTCATGGATGCAAATCCTTTTCAACTGGATAGCAGTGGCAAGACCAAGGCAATTCCTTCTTGAGGAGCACTGCACAGCTCACCATCCTCATCTCCTACAGAGCAACGCTCAGGAGCCCTAAGAGATAGGATGTCGAGGGCTTGCAAGGGCTTGCAAGGGCTTGCAGTACTTTGGAAAACCCACTGGTGTCCTACACAGGGACAGCAAGGATTCTTGCCCACAAGGTCTATCAGCTCAGAGGCACTTGGGCACTCTGGCAAGTCCGCGACGTAGCTCCAGCTCAAGGGAGGATAGGGCTTGGGCAGCTCCTGGGAAGCATGAGCAGCCTGTGGGACAAGGAGCCAGGTCTGGCTCACATGCTCAGGGAACAGCCCATGGCCAGCACTGGGCTCAGCAAGGAATTTTTTCCCCCGGGGCACATTGGCACTGGTCCCCGGCGGATTTTTGCCTTCCTCTGCAGTTCTCAGCACCGCCCCTTGCCACCATTTCTTTGGGCCATTTGGCCTGGGAGCCGGCTGCTCATGCTCCACCATGCTGGCAGCCGCAGCTGCCACTTCTCAGCTCTCCCTGCAGCTAACACAAGCGCCTGGCAGGGACCAGAGCGCTTCTCATGCATCCCTGCCCAAGAAGCACAGCAGCCAAACAAGTTGTGGAAGGCAAAAAGTCTGCTCGTCATCGCTACATGTCACGCTTTGGAAGAGATGTCACGGTACCACTCACCTCTTTTTCCTCTTCTTCCTCTTCTTCTTCTTCTTCTTCTTCTTCTTCTTCTTCTTCTTCTTCTTCTTCCTCCTCTTTTGTGCATGGTCAGTCCACAACTCCTTGTCAAGGTTCTCCCTCTGCAGGAACCGCGGACAGCTTGGCCTCTATTCCTGCTGCTGCTCTCTGCAGCTCTGGGACTTGCCTTTGCCAGCCTGCAAGGGATCTTTTCTCAGGCTAAACTGAAGAATGCCTCAGCCTACTCCTGGCTACACTTGGGCTTGAGCTAATGCTTGTGAGCCTGGGTTCTGAAACAGAGTCACAAAGGGAAAAAAAATGACACGAAGAAACATCACATGAATTACCATAAAATCAAGAAAATTAATAAATTAACAACAAAATAAAATACAATTCATTGTGTTCTGTGTCCTTGACATTGATTTTGGAACTGAAAACCCTCTGTCCTTTCAGGCAAACAGTCTCTTAGATATTGGACTGGCGGACAGGAGAGGAGAGGAGAAGAGAGGAGAGGAGAGGAGAGGAGAGGAGAGCAGTTCTGCTCTGTCAGGCCTGCAGTTCTGCGTGACAAGCCCTGAGCGAGCCCTGAGGCCTCCATACATGATACTACAGGCAGTATTGCTACTGGAAGGAAGGCTGCACTGGCAACAAATCCACACTGTCTTTTTGCAAAAAAGGGACTCTATTAGGTTGCTTACTCCCCTATTTTGTAGCTACAGGGACTGATTTGGAGCCAGCACCCCAAAGGCTTCCTCCAAAGGGCTGCACATATGCGGCTGTGTCACCCCCATGTCACAATGCCAGCACCCGGCAACGCAGTGGTCACCAGGCCCCACGCAGGATCCAGAGGAGCAGCCTCCCGTGTCCACTGCCAGAGCTGGCCCGGGGGCAGCCCCAGCACATCTGACAGGAAGCACTTGAGGAGCTGCTGGAATCACAGGCCAGGGGCTGAGGGAAGAAAACCTTGCATGAGGCTGCTGGAGGTTCTCCGCTGCAAGACAATCTGCTGGCAGGGCCACCTTCCAAGCTCGGCTCATGGATGCAAATCCTTTTCAACTGGATAGCAGTGGCAAGACCAAGGCAATTCCTTCTTGAGGAGCACTGCACAGCTCACCATCCTCATCTCCTACAGAGCAACGCTCAGGAGCCCTAAGAGATAGGATGTCGAGGGCTTGCAAGGGCTTGCAAGGGCTTGCAGTACTTTGGAAAACCCACTGGTGTCCTACACAGGGACAGCAAGGATTCTTGCCCACAAGGTCTATCAGCTCAGAGGCACTTGGGCACTCTGGCAAGTCCGCGACGTAGCTCCAGCTCAAGGGAGGATAGGGCTTGGGCAGCTCCTGGGAAGCATGAGCAGCCTGTGGGACAAGGAGCCAGGTCTGGCTCACATGCTCAGGGAACAGCCCATGGCCAGCACTGGGCTCAGCAAGGAATTTTTTCCCCCGGGGCACATTGGCACTGGTCCCCGGCGGATTTTTGCCTTCCTCTGCAGTTCTCAGCACCGCCCCTTGCCACCATTTCTTTGGGCCATTTGGCCTGGGAGCCGGCTGCTCATGCTCCACCATGCTGGCAGCCGCAGCTGCCACTTCTCAGCTCTCCCTGCAGCTAACACAAGCGCCTGGCAGGGACCAGAGCGCTTCTCATGCATCCCTGCCCAAGAAGCACAGCAGCCAAACAAGTTGTGCAAGGCAAAAAGTCTGCTCGTCATCGCTACATGTCACGCTTTGGAAGAGATGTCACGGTACCACTCACCTCTTTTTCCTCTTCTTCCTCTTCTTCTTCTTCTTCTTCTTCTTCTTCTTCTTCTTCTTCTTCTTCCTCCTCTTTTGTGCATGGTCAGTCCCACAACTCCTTGTCAAGGTTCTCCCTCTGCAGGAACCGCGGACAGCTTGGCCTCTATTCCTGCTGCTGCTCTCTGCAGCTCTGGGACTTGCCTTTGCCAGCCTGCAAGGGATCTTTTCTCAGGCTAAACTGAAGAATGCCTCAGCCTACTCCTGGCTACACTTGGGCTTGAGCTAATGCTTGTGAGCCTGGGTTCTGAAACAGAGTCACAAAGGGAAAAAAAATGACACGAAGAAACATCACATGAATTAACATAAAATCAAGAAAATTAATAAATTAACAACAAAATAAAATACAATTCATTGTGTTCTGTGTCCTTGACATTGATTTTGGAACTGAAAACCCTCTGTCCTTTCAGGCAAACAGTCTCTTAGATATTGGACTGGCGGACAGGAGAGGAGAGGAGAAGAGAGGAGAGGAGAGGAGAGGAGAGCAGAGGAGAGGAGAGCAGTTCTGCTCTGTCAGGCCTGCAGTTCTGCGTGACAAGCCCTGAGCGAGCCCTGAGGCCTCCATACATGATACTACAGGCAGTATTGCTACTGGAAGGAAGGCTGCACTGGCAACAAATCCACACTGTCTTTTTGCAAAAAAGGGACTCTATTAGGTTGCTTACTCCCCTATTTTGTAGGTACAGGGACTGATTTGGAGCCAGCACCCCAAAGGCTTCCTCCAAAGGGCTGCACATATGCGGCTGTGTCACCCCCATGTCACAACGCCAGCACCCGGCAACGCAGTGGTCACGAGGCCCCACGCAGGATCCAGAGGAGCAGCCTCCCGTGTCCACTGCCAGAGCTGGCCCGGGGGCAGCCCCAGCACATCTGACAGGAAGCACTTGAGGAGCTGCTGGAATCACAGGCCAGGGGCTGAGGGAAGAAAACCTTGCATGAGGCTGCTGGAGGTTCTCCGCTGCAAGACAATCTGCTGGCAGGGCCACCTTCCAAGCTCGGCACATGGATGCAAATCCTTTTCAACTGGATAGCAGTGGCAAGAGCAAGGCAATTCCTTCTTGAGGAGCACTGCACAGCTCACCATCCTCATCTTCTACAGAGCAACGCTCAGGAGCCGTAAGAGATAGGATGTCGAGGGCTTGCAAGGGCTTGCAAGGGCTTGCAGTACTTTGGAACACCCACTGGTGTCCTACACAGGGACAGCAAGGATTCTTGCCCACAAGGTCTATCAGCTCAGAGGCACTTGGGCACTCTGGCAAGTCCGCGACGTAGCTCCAGCTCAAGGGAGGATAGGGCTTGGGCAGCTCCTGGGAAGCATGAGCAGCCTGTGGGACAAGGAGCCAGGTCTGGCTCACATGCTCAGGGAACAGCCCATGGCCAGCACTGGGCTCAGCAAGGAATTTTTTCCCCCGGGGCACATTGGCACTGGTCCCCGGCGGTTTTTTGCCTTCCTCTGCAGTTCTCAGCACCGCCCCTTGCCACCATTTCTTTGGGCCATTTGGCCTGGGAGCCGGCTGCTCATGCTCCACCATGCTGGCAGCCGCAGCTGCCACTTCTCAGCTCTCCCTGCAGCTAACACAAGCGCCTGGCAGGGACCAGAGCGCTTCTCATGCATCCCTGCCCAAGAAGCACAGCAGCCAAACAAGTTGTGCAAGGCAAAAAGTCTGCTCGTCATCGCTACATGTCACGCTTTGGAAGAGATGTCACGGTACCACTCACCTCTTCTTCCTCTACTTCTTCCTCTTCTTCTTCTTCTTCTTCTTCTTCTTCTTCCTCCTCTTTTGTGCATGGTCAGTCCCACAACTCCTTGTCAAGGTTCTCCCTCTGCAGGAACCGCGCACAGCTTGGCCTCTATTCCTGCTGCTGCTCTCTGCAGCTCTGGGACTTGCCTTTGCCAGCCTGCAAGGGATCTTTTCTCAGGCTAAACTGAAGAATGCCTCAGCCTACTCCTGGCTACGCTTGGGCTTGAGCTAATGCTTGTGAGCCTGGGTTCTGAAACAGAGTCACAAAGGGAAAAAAAATGACACGAAGAAACATAACATGAATTAACATAAAATCAAGAAAATTAATAAATTAACAACAAAATAAAATACAATTCATTGTGTTCTGTGTCCTTGACATTGATTTTGGAACTGAAAACCCTCTGTCCTTTCAGGCAAACAGTCTCTTAGATATTGGACTGGCGGACAGGAGAGAAGAGGAGAGGAGAGGAGAGGAGAGGAGAGCAGTTCTGCTCTGTCAGGCCTGCAGTTCTGCGTGACAAGCCCTGAGCGAGCCCTGAGGCCTCCATACATGATACTACAGGCAGTATTGCTACTGGAAGGAAGGCTGCACTGGCAACAAATCCACACTGTCTTTTTGCAAAAAAGGGACTCTATTAGGTTGCTTACTCCCCTATTTTGTAGGTACAGGGACTGATTTGGAGCCAGCACCCCAAAGGCTTCCTCCAAAGGGCTGCACATATGCGGCTGTGTCACCCCCATGTCACAATGCCAGCACCCGGCAACGCAGTGGTCACCAGGCCCCACGCAGGATCCAGAGGAGCAGCCTCCCGTGTCCACTGCCAGAGCTGGCCCGGGGGCAGCCCCAGCACATCTGACAGGAAGCACTTGAGGAGCTGCTGGAATCACAGGCCAGGGGCTGAGGGAAGAAAACCTTGCATGAGGCTGCTGGAGGTTCTCCGCTGCAAGACAATCTGCTGGCAGGGCCACCTTCCAAGCTCGGCTCATGGATGCAAATCCTTTTCAACTGGATAGCAGTGGCAAGACCAAGGCAATTCCTTCTTGAGGAGCACTGCACAGCTCACCATCCTCATCTCCTACAGAGCAACGCTCAGGAGCCGTAAGAGATAGGATGTCGAGGGCTTGCAAGGGCTTGCAAGGGCTTGCAGTACTTTGGAACACCCACTGGTGTCCTACACAGGGACAGCAAGGATTCTTGCCCACAAGGTCTATCAGCTCAGAAGCACTTGGGCACTCTGGCAAGTCCGCGACATAGCTCCAGCTCAAGGGAGGATAGGGCTTGGGCAGCTCCTGGGAAGCATGAGCAGCCTGTGGGACAAGGAGCCAGGTCTGGCTCACATGCTCAGGGAACAGCCCATGGCCAGCACTGGGCTCAGCAAGGAATTTTTTCCCCCGGGGCACATTGGCACTGGTCCCCGGCGGATTTTTGCCTTCCTCTGCAGTTCTCAGCACCGCCCCTTGCCACCATTTCTTTGGGCCATTTGGCCTGGGAGCCGGCTGCTCATGCTCCACCATGCTGGCAGCCGCAGCTGCCACTTCTCAGCTCTCCCTGCAGCTAACACAAGCGCCTGGCAGGGACCAGAGCGCTTCTCATGCATCCCTGCCCAAGAAGCACAGCAGCCAAACAAGTTGTGCAAGGCAAAAAGTCTGCTCGTCATCGCTACATGTCACGCTTTGGAAGAGATGTCACGGTACCACTCACCTCTTTTTCCTCTTCTTCCTCTTCTTCTTCTTCTTCTTCTTCTTCTTCTTCTTCTTCTTCTTCTTCCTCCTCTTTTGTGCATGGTCAGTCCACAACTCCTTGTCAAGGTTCTCCCTCTGCAGGAACCGCGGACAGCTTGGCCTCTATTCCTGCTGCTGCTCTCTGCAGCTCTGGGACTTGCCTTTGCCAGCCTGCAAGGGATCTTTTCTCAGGCTAAACTGAAGAATGCCTCAGCCTACTCCTGGCTACACTTGGGCTTGAGCTAATGCTTGTGAGCCTGGGTTCTGAAACAGAGTCACAAAGGGAAAAAAAATGACACGAAGAAACATCACATGAATTACCATAAAATCAAGAAAATTAATAAATTAACAACAAAATAAAATACAATTCATTGTGTTCTGTGTCCTTGACATTGATTTTGGAACTGAAAACCCTCTGTCCTTTCAGGCAAACAGTCTCTTAGATATTGGACTGGCGGACAGGAGAGGAGAGGAGAAGAGAGGAGAGGAGAGGAGAGGAGAGCAGAGGAGAGGAGAGCAGTTCTGCTCTGTCAGGCCTGCAGTTCTGCGTGACAAGCCCTGAGCGAGCCCTGAGGCCTCCATACATGATACTACAGGCAGTATTGCTACTGGAAGGAAGGCTGCACTGGCAACAAATCCACACTGTCTTTTTGCAAAAAAGGGACTCTATTAGGTTGCTTACTCCCCTATTTTGTAGCTACAGGGACTGATTTGGAGCCAGCACCCCAAAGGCTTCCTCCAAAGGGCTGCACATATGCGGCTGTGTCACCCCCATGTCACAATGCCAGCACCCGGCAACGCAGTGGTCACCAGGCCCCACGCAGGATCCAGAGGAGCAGCCTCCCGTGTCCACTGCCAGAGCTGGCCCGGGGGCAGCCCCAGCACATCTGACAGGAAGCACTTGAGGAGCTGCTGGAATCACAGGCCAGGGGCTGAGGGAAGAAAACCTTGCATGAGGCTGCTGGAGGTTCTCCGCTGCAAGACAATCTGCTGGCAGGGCCACCTTCCAAGCTCGGCTCATGGATGCAAATCCTTTTCAACTGGATAGCAGTGGCAAGACCAAGGCAATTCCTTCTTGAGGAGCACTGCACAGCTCACCATCCTCATCTCCTACAGAGCAACGCTCAGGAGCCCTAAGAGATAGGATGTCGAGGGCTTGCAAGGGCTTGCAAGGGCTTGCAGTACTTTGGAAAACCCACTGGTGTCCTACACAGGGACAGCAAGGATTCTTGCCCACAAGGTCTATCAGCTCAGAGGCACTTGGGCACTCTGGCAAGTCCGCGACGTAGCTCCAGCTCAAGGGAGGATAGGGCTTGGGCAGCTCCTGGGAAGCATGAGCAGCCTGTGGGACAAGGAGCCAGGTCTGGCTCACATGCTCAGGGAACAGCCCATGGCCAGCACTGGGCTCAGCAAGGAATTTTTTCCCCCGGGGCACATTGGCACTGGTCCCCGGCGGATTTTTGCCTTCCTCTGCAGTTCTCAGCACCGCCCCTTGCCACCATTTCTTTGGGCCATTTGGCCTGGGAGCCGGCTGCTCATGCTCCACCATGCTGGCAGCCGCAGCTGCCACTTCTCAGCTCTCCCTGCAGCTAACACAAGCGCCTGGCAGGGACCAGAGCGCTTCTCATGCATCCCTGCCCAAGAAGCACAGCAGCCAAACAAGTTGTGCAAGGCAAAAAGTCTGCTCGTCATCGCTACATGTCACGCTTTGGAAGAGATGTCACGGTACCACTCACCTCTTTTTCCTCTTCTTCCTCTTCTTCTTCTTCTTCTTCTTCTTCTTCTTCTTCTTCTTCTTCTTCCTCCTCTTTTGTGCATGGTCAGTCCCACAACTCCTTGTCAAGGTTCTCCCTCTGCAGGAACCGCGGACAGCTTGGCCTCTATTCCTGCTGCTGCTCTCTGCAGCTCTGGGACTTGCCTTTGCCAGCCTGCAAGGGATCTTTTCTCAGGCTAAACTGAAGAATGCCTCAGCCTACTCCTGGCTACACTTGGGCTTGAGCTAATGCTTGTGAGCCTGGGTTCTGAAACAGAGTCACAAAGGGAAAAAAAATGACACGAAGAAACATCACATGAATTAACATAAAATCAAGAAAATTAATAAATTAACAACAAAATAAAATACAATTCATTGTGTTCTGTGTCCTTGACATTGATTTTGGAACTGAAAACCCTCTGTCCTTTCAGGCAAACAGTCTCTTAGATATTGGACTGGCGGACAGGAGAGGAGAGGAGAAGAGAGGAGAGGAGAGGAGAGGAGAGCAGAGGAGAGGAGAGCAGTTCTGCTCTGTCAGGCCTGCAGTTCTGCGTGACAAGCCCTGAGCGAGCCCTGAGGCCTCCATACATGATACTACAGGCAGTATTGCTACTGGAAGGAAGGCTGCACTGGCAACAAATCCACACTGTCTTTTTGCAAAAAAGGGACTCTATTAGGTTGCTTACTCCCCTATTTTGTAGCTACAGGGACTGATTTGGAGCCAGCACCCCAAAGGCTTCCTCCAAAGGGCTGCACATATGCGGCTGTGTCACCCCCATGTCACAACGCCAGCACCCGGCAACGCAGTGGTCACGAGGCCCCACGCAGGATCCAGAGGAGCAGCCTCCCGTGTCCACTGCCAGAGCTGGCCCGGGGGCAGCCCCAGCACATCTGACAGGAAGCACTTGAGGAGCTGCTGGAATCACAGGCCAGGGGCTGAGGGAAGAAAACCTTGCATGAGGCTGCTGGAGGTTCTCCGCTGCAAGACAATCTGCTGGCAGGGCCACCTTCCAAGCTCGGCACATGGATGCAAATCCTTTTCAACTGGATAGCAGTGGCAAGAGCAAGGCAATTCCTTCTTGAGGAGCACTGCACAGCTCACCATCCTCATCTTCTACAGAGCACCGCTCAGGAGCCGTAAGAGATAGGATGTCGAGGGCTTGCAAGGGCTTGCAAGGGCTTGCAGTACTTTGGAACACCCACTGGTGTCCTACACAGGGACAGCAAGGATTCTTGCCCACAAGGTCTATCAGCTCAGAGGCACTTGGGCACTCTGGCAAGTCCGCGACGTAGCTCCAGCTCAAGGGAGGATAGGGCTTGGGCAGCTCCTGGGAAGCATGAGCAGCCTGTGGGACAAGGAGCCAGGTCTGGCTCACATGCTCAGGGAACAGCCCATGGCCAGCACTGGGCTCAGCAAGGAATTTTTTCCCCCGGGGCACATTGGCACTGGTCCCCGGCGGATTTTTGCCTTCCTCTGCAGTTCTCAGCACCGCCCCTTGCCACCATTTCTTTGGGCCATTTGGCCTGGGAGCCGGCTGCTCATGCTCCACCATGCTGGCAGCCGCAGCTGCCACTTCTCAGCTCTCCCTGCAGCTAACACAAGCGCCTGGCAGGGACCAGAGCGCTTCTCATGCATCCCTGCCCAAGAAGCACAGCAGCCAAACAAGTTGTGCAAGGCAAAAAGTCTGCTCGTCATCGCTACATGTCACGCTTTGGAAGAGATGTCACGGTACCACTCACCTCTTCTTCCTCTACTTCTTCCTCTTCTTCTTCTTCTTCTTCTTCTTCTTCTTCCTCCTCTTTTGTGCATGGTCAGTCCCACAACTCCTTGTCAAGGTTCTCCCTCTGCAGGAACCGCGCACAGCTTGGCCTCTATTCCTGCTGCTGCTCTCTGCAGCTCTGGGACTTGCCTTTGCCAGCCTGCAAGGGATCTTTTCTCAGGCTAAACTGAAGAATGCCTCAGCCTACTCCTGGCTACGCTTGGGCTTGAGCTAATGCTTGTGAGCCTGGGTTCTGAAACAGAGTCACAAAGGGAAAAAAAATGACACGAAGAAACATAACATGAATTAACATAAAATCAAGAAAATTAATAAATTAACAACAAAATAAAATACAATTCATTGTGTTCTGTGTCCTTGACATTGATTTTGGAACTGAAAACCCTCTGTCCTTTCAGGCAAACAGTCTCTTAGATATTGGACTGGCGGACAGGAGAGAAGAGGAGAGGAGAGGAGAGGAGAGGAGAGCAGTTCTGCTCTGTCAGGCCTGCAGTTCTGCGTGACAAGCCCTGAGCGAGCCCTGAGGCCTCCATACATGATACTACAGGCAGTATTGCTACTGGAAGGAAGGCTGCACTGGCAACAAATCCACACTGTCTTTTTGCAAAAAAGGGACTCTATTAGGTTGCTTACTCCCCTATTTTGTAGCTACAGGGACTGATTTGGAGCCAGCACCCCAAAGGCTTCCTCCAAAGGGCTGCACATATGCGGCTGTGTCACCCCCATGTCACAACGCCAGCACCCGGCAACGCAGTGGTCACGAGGCCCCACGCAGGATCCAGAGGAGCAGCCTCCCGTGTCCACTGCCAGAGCTGGCCCGGGGGCAGCCCCAGCACATCTGACAGGAAGCACTTGAGGAGCTGCTGGAATCACAGGCCAGGGGCTGAGGGAAGAAAACCTTGCATGAGGCTGCTGGAGGTTCTCCGCTGCAAGACAATCTGCTGGCAGGGCCACCTTCCAAGCTCGGCACATGGATGCAAATCCTTTTCAACTGGATAGCAGTGGCAAGAGCAAGGCAATTCCTTCTTGAGGAGCACTGCACAGCTCACCATCCTCATCTTCTACAGAGCAACGCTCAGGAGCCGTAAGAGATAGGATGTCGAGGGCTTGCAAGGGCTTGCAAGGGCTTGCAGTACTTTGGAACACCCACTGGTGTCCTACACAGGGACAGCAAGGATTCTTGCCCACAAGGTCTATCAGCTCAGAGGCACTTGGGCACTCTGGCAAGTCCGCGACGTAGCTCCAGCTCAAGGGAGGATAGGGCTTGGGCAGCTCCTGGGAAGCATGAGCAGCCTGTGGGACAAGGAGCCAGGTCTGGCTCACATGCTCAGGGAACAGCCCATGGCCAGCACTGGGCTCAGCAAGGAATTTTTTCCCCCGGGGCACATTGGCACTGGTCCCCGGCGGTTTTTTGCCTTCCTCTGCAGTTCTCAGCACCGCCCCTTGCCAGCATTTCTTTGGGCCATTTGGCCTGGGAGCCGGCTGCTCATGCTCCACCATGCTGGCAGCCGCAGCTGCCACTTCTCAGCTCTCCCTGCAGCTAACACAAGCGCCTGGCAGGGACCAGAGCGCTTCTCATGCATCCCTGCCCAAGAAGCACAGCAGCCAAACAAGTTGTGCAAGGCAAAAAGTCTGCTCGTCATCGCTACATGTCACGCTTTGGAAGAGATGCCACGGTACCACTCACCTCTTCTTCCTCTACTTCTTCCTCTTCTTCTTCTTCTTCTTCTTCTTCTTCTTCCTCCTCTTTTGTGCATGGTCAGTCCCACAACTCCTTGTCAAGGTTCTCCCTCTGCAGGAACCGCGGACAGCTTGGCCTCTATTCCTGCTGCTGCTCTCTGCAGCTCTGGGACTTGCCTTTGCCAGCCTGCAAGGGATCTTTTCTCAGGCTAAACTGAAGAATGCCTCAGCCTACTCCTGGCTACGCTTGGGCTTGAGCTAATGCTTGTGAGCCTGGGTTCTGAAACAGAGTCACAAAGGGAAAAAAAATGACACGAAGAAACATAACATGAATTAACATAAAATCAAGAAAATTAATAAATTAACAACAAAATAAAATACAATTCATTGTGTTCTGTGTCCTTGACATTGATTTTGGAACTGAAAACCCTCTGTCCTTTCAGGCAAACAGTCTCTTAGATATTGGACTGGCGGACAGGAGAGAAGAGGAGAGGAGAGGAGAGGAGAGGAGAGCAGTTCTGCTCTGTCAGGCCTGCAGTTCTGCGTGACAAGCCCTGAGCGAGCCCTGAGGCCTCCATACATGATACTACAGGCAGTATTGCTACTGGAAGGAAGGCTGCACTGGCAACAAATCCACACTGTCTTTTTGCAAAAAAGGGACTCTATTAGGTTGCTTACTCCCCTATTTTGTAGGTACAGGGACTGATTTGGAGCCAGCACCCCAAAGGCTTCCTCCAAAGGGCTGCACATATGCGGCTGTGTCACCCCCATGTCACAATGCCAGCACCCGGCAACGCAGTGGTCACCAGGCCCCACGCAGGATCCAGAGGAGCAGCCTCCCGTGTCCACTGCCAGAGCTGGCCCGGGGGCAGCCCCAGCACATCTGACAGGAAGCACTTGAGGAGCTGCTGGAATCACAGGCCAGGGGCTGAGGGAAGAAAACCTTGCATGAGGCTGCTGGAGGTTCTCCGCTGCAAGACAATCTGCTGGCAGGGCCACCTTCCAAGCTCGGCTCATGGATGCAAATCCTTTTCAACTGGATAGCAGTGGCAAGACCAAGGCAATTCCTTCTTGAGGAGCACTGCACAGCTCACCATCCTCATCTCCTACAGAACAACGCTCAGGAGCCGTAAGAGATAGGATGTCGAGGGCTTGCAAGGGCTTGCAAGGGCTTGCAGTACTTTGGAACACCCACTGGTGTCCTACACAGGGACAGCAAGGATTCTTGCCCACAAGGTCTATCAGCTCAGAAGCACTTGGGCACTCTGGCAAGTCCGCGACATAGCTCCAGCTCAAGGGAGGATAGGGCTTGGGCAGCTCCTGGGAAGCATGAGCAGCCTGTGGGACAAGGAGCCAGGTCTGGCTCACATGCGCAGGGAACAGCCCATGGCCAGCACTGGGCTCAGCAAGGAATTTTTTCCCCCGGGGCACATTGGCACTGGTCCCCGGCGGATTTTTGCCTTCCTCTGCAGTTCTCAGCACCGCCCCTTGCCACCATTTCTTTGGGCCATTTGGCCTGGGAGCCGGCTGCTCATGCTCCACCATGCTGGCAGCCGCAGCTGCCACTTCTCAGCTCTCCCTGCAGCTAACACAAGCGCCTGGCAGGGACCAGAGCGCTTCTCATGCATCCCTGCCCAAGAAGCACAGCAGCCAAACAAGTTGTGCAAGGCAAAAAGTCTGCTCGTCATCGCTACATGTCACGCTTTGGAAGAGATGTCACGGTACCACTCACCTCTTTTTCCTCTTCTTCCTCTTCTTCTTCTTCTTCTTCTTCTTCTTCTTCTTCTTCTTCTTCTTCTTCCTCCTCTTTTGTGCATGGTCAGTCCACAACTCCTTGTCAAGGTTCTCCCTCTGCAGGAACCGCGGACAGCTTGGCCTCTATTCCTGCTGCTGCTCTCTGCAGCTCTGGGACTTGCCTTTGCCAGCCTGCAAGGGATCTTTTCTCAGGCTAAACTGAAGAATGCCTCAGCCTACTCCTGGCTACACTTGGGCTTGAGCTAATGCTTGTGAGCCTGGGTTCTGAAACAGAGTCACAAAGGGAAAAAAAATGACACGAAGAAACATCACATGAATTAACATAAAATCAAGAAAATTAATAAATTAACAACAAAATAAAATACAATTCATTGTGTTCTGTGTCCTTGACATTGATTTTGGAACTGAAAACCCTCTGTCCTTTCAGGCAAACAGTCTCTTAGATATTGGACTGGCGGACAGGAGAGGAGAGGAGAAGAGAGGAGAGGAGAGGAGAGGAGAGCAGAGGAGAGGAGAGCAGTTCTGCTCTGTCAGGCCTGCAGTTCTGCGTGACAAGCCCTGAGCGAGCCCTGAGGCCTCCATACATGATACTACAGGCAGTATTGCTACTGGAAGGAAGGCTGCACTGGCAACAAATCCACACTGTCTTTTTGCAAAAAAGGGACTCTATTAGGTTGCTTACTCCCCTATTTTGTAGCTACAGGGACTGATTTGGAGCCAGCACCCCAAAGGCTTCCTCCAAAGGGCTGCACATATGCGGCTGTGTCACCCCCATGTCACAACGCCAGCACCCGGCAACGCAGTGGTCACGAGGCCCCACGCAGGATCCAGAGGAGCAGCCTCCCGTGTCCACTGCCAGAGCTGGCCCGGGGGCAGCCCCAGCACATCTGACAGGAAGCACTTGAGGAGCTGCTGGAATCACAGGCCAGGGGCTGAGGGAAGAAAACCTTGCATGAGGCTGCTGGAGGTTCTCCGCTGCAAGACAATCTGCTGGCAGGGCCACCTTCCAAGCTCGGCACATGGATGCAAATCCTTTTCAACTGGATAGCAGTGGCAAGAGCAAGGCAATTCCTTCTTGAGGAGCACTGCACAGCTCACCATCCTCATCTTCTACAGAGCAACGCTCAGGAGCCGTAAGAGATAGGATGTCGAGGGCTTGCAAGGGCTTGCAAGGGCTTGCAGTACTTTGGAACACCCACTGGTGTCCTACACAGGGACAGCAAGGATTCTTGCCCACAAGGTCTATCAGCTCAGAGGCACTTGGGCACTCTGGCAAGTCCGCGACGTAGCTCCAGCTCAAGGGAGGATAGGGCTTGGGCAGCTCCTGGGAAGCATGAGCAGCCTGTGGGACAAGGAGCCAGGTCTGGCTCACATGCTCAGGGAACAGCCCATGGCCAGCACTGGGCTCAGCAAGGAATTTTTTCCCCCGGGGCACATTGGCACTGGTCCCCGGCGGTTTTTTGCCTTCCTCTGCAGTTCTCAGCACCGCCCCTTGCCAGCATTTCTTTGGGCCATTTGGCCTGGGAGCCGGCTGCTCATGCTCCACCATGCTGGCAGCCGCAGCTGCCACTTCTCAGCTCTCCCTGCAGCTAACACAAGCGCCTGGCAGGGACCAGAGCGCTTCTCATGCATCCCTGCCCAAGAAGCACAGCAGCCAAACAAGTTGTGCAAGGCAAAAAGTCTGCTCGTCATCGCTACATGTCACGCTTTGGAAGAGATGCCACGGTACCACTCACCTCTTCTTCCTCTACTTCTTCCTCTTCTTCTTCTTCTTCTTCTTCTTCTTCTTCCTCCTCTTTTGTGCATGGTCAGTCCCACAACTCCTTGTCAAGGTTCTCCCTCTGCAGGAACCGCGGACAGCTTGGCCTCTATTCCTGCTGCTGCTCTCTGCAGCTCTGGGACTTGCCTTTGCCAGCCTGCAAGGGATCTTTTCTCAGGCTAAACTGAAGAATGCCTCAGCCTACTCCTGGCTACGCTTGGGCTTGAGCTAATGCTTGTGAGCCTGGGTTCTGAAACAGAGTCACAAAGGGAAAAAAAATGACACGAAGAAACATAACATGAATTAACATAAAATCAAGAAAATTAATAAATTAACAACAAAATAAAATACAATTCATTGTGTTCTGTGTCCTTGACATTGATTTTGGAACTGAAAACCCTCTGTCCTTTCAGGCAAACAGTCTCTTAGATATTGGACTGGCGGACAGGAGAGAAGAGGAGAGGAGAGGAGAGGAGAGGAGAGCAGTTCTGCTCTGTCAGGCCTGCAGTTCTGCGTGACAAGCCCTGAGCGAGCCCTGAGGCCTCCATACATGATACTACAGGCAGTATTGCTACTGGAAGGAAGGCTGCACTGGCAACAAATCCACACTGTCTTTTTGCAAAAAAGGGACTCTATTAGGTTGCTTACTCCCCTATTTTGTAGGTACAGGGACTGATTTGGAGCCAGCACCCCAAAGGCTTCCTCCAAAGGGCTGCACATATGCGGCTGTGTCAGCCCCATGTCACAATGCCAGCACCCGGCAACGCAGTGGTCACCAGGCCCCACGCAGGATCCAGAGGAGCAGCCTCCCGTGTCCACTGCCAGAGCTGGCCCGGGGGCAGCCCCAGCACATCTGACAGGAAGCACTTGAGGAGCTGCTGGAATCACAGGCCAGGGGCTGAGGGAAGAAAACCTTGCATGAGGCTGCTGGAGGTTCTCCGCTGCAAGACAATCTGCTGGCAGGGCCACCTTCCAAGCTCGGCTCATGGATGCAAATCCTTTTCAACTGGATAGCAGTGGCAAGACCAAGGCAATTCCTTCTTGAGGAGCACTGCACAGCTCACCATCCTCATCTCCTACAGAGCAACGCTCAGGAGCCGTAAGAGATAGGATGTCGAGGGCTTGCAAGGGCTTGCAAGGGCTTGCAGTACTTTGGAACACCCACTGGTGTCCTACACAGGGACAGCAAGGATTCTTGCCCACAAGGTCTATCAGCTCAGAAGCACTTGGGCACTCTGGCAAGTCCGCGACATAGCTCCAGCTCAAGGGAGGATAGGGCTTGGGCAGCTCCTGGGAAGCATGAGCAGCCTGTGGGACAAGGAGCCAGGTCTGGCTCACATGCTCAGGGAACAGCCCATGGCCAGCACTGGGCTCAGCAAGGAACTTTTTCCCCCGGGGCACATCGGCACTGGTCCCCGGCGGTTTTTTGCCTTCCTCTGCAGTTCTCAGCACCGCCCCTTACCACCATTTCTTTGGGCCATTTGGCCTGGGAGCCGGCTGCTCATGCTCCACCATGCTGGCAGCCGCAGCTGCCACTTCTCAGCTCTCCCTGCAGCTAACACAAGCGCCTGGCAGGGACCAGAGCGCTTCTCATGCATCCCTGCCCAAGAAGCACAGCAGCCAAACAAGTTGTGCAAGGCAAAAAGTCTGCTCGTCATCGCTACATGTCACGCTTTGGAAGAGATGTCACGGTACCACTCACCTCTTTTTCCTCTTCTTCCTCTTCTCCTTCTTCTTCTTCTTCTTCTTCTTCTTCTTCTTCCTCCTCTTTTGTGCATGGTCAGTCCACAACTCCTTGTCAAGGTTCTCCCTCTGCAGGAACCGCGGACAGCTTGGCCTCTATTCCTGCTGCTGCTCTCTGCAGCTCTGGGACTTGCCTTTGCCAGCCTGCAAGGGATCTTTTCTCAGGCTAAACTGAAGAATGCCTCAGCCTACTCCTGGCTACACTTGGGCTTGAGCTAATGCTTGTGAGCCTGGGTTCTGAAACAGAGTCACAAAGGGAAAAAAAATGACACGAAGAAACATCACATGAATTAACATAAAATCAAGAAAATTAATAAATTAACAACAAAATAAAATACAATTCATTGTGTTCTGTGTCCTTGACATTGATTTTGGAACTGAAAACCCTCTGTCCTTTCAGGCAAACAGTCTCTTAGATATTGGACTGGCGGACAGGAGAGGAGAGGAGAAGAGAGGAGAGGAGAGGAGAGGAGAGCAGAGGAGAGGAGAGCAGTTCTGCTCTGTCAGGCCTGCAGTTCTGCGTGACAAGCCCTGAGCGAGCCCTGAGGCCTCCATACATGATACTACAGGCAGTATTGCTACTGGAAGGAAGGCTGCACTGGCAACAAATCCACACTGTCTTTTTGCAAAAAAGGGACTCTATTAGGTTGCTTACTCCCCTATTTTGTAGGTACAGGGACTGATTTGGAGCCAGCACCCCAAAGGCTTCCTCCAAAGGGCTGCACATATGCGGCTGTGTCACCCCCATGTCACAATGCCAGCACCCGGCAACGCAGTGGTCACCAGGCCCCACGCAGGATCCAGAGGAGCAGCCTCCCGTGTCCACTGCCAGAGCTGGCCCGGGGGCAGCCCCAGCACATCTGACAGGAAGCACTTGAGGAGCTGCTGGAATCACAGGCCAGGGGCTGAGGGAAGAAAACCTTGCATGAGGCTGCTGGAGGTTCTCCGCTGCAAGACAATCTGCTGGCAGGGCCACCTTCCAAGCTCGGCTCATGGATGCAAATCCTTTTCAACTGGATAGCAGTGGCAAGACCAAGGCAATTCCTTCTTGAGGAGCACTGCACAGCTCACCATCCTCATCTTCTACAGAGCAACGCTCAGGAGCCGTAAGAGATAGGATGTCGAGGGCTTGCAAGGGCTTGCAAGTGCTTGCAGTACTTTGGAACACCCACTGGTGTCCTACACAGGGACAGCAAGGATTCTTGCCCACAAGGTCTATCAGCTCAGAGGCACTTGGGCACTCTGGCAAGTCCGCGACATAGCTCCAGCTCAAGGGAGGATAGGGCTTGGGCAGCTCCTGGGAAGCATGAGCAGCCTGTGGGACAAGGAGCCAGGTCTGGCTCACATGCTCAGGGAACAGCCCATGGCCAGCACTGGGCTCAGCAAGGAATTTTTTCCCCCGGGGCACATTGGCACTGGTCCCCGGCGGTTTTTTGCCTTCCTCTGCAGTTCTCAGCACCGCCCCTTGCCACCATTTCTTTGGGCCATTTGGCCTGGGAGCCGGCTGCTCATGCTCCACCATGCTGGCAGCCGCAGCTGCCACTTCTCAGCTCTCCCTGCAGCTAACACAAGCGCCTGGCAGGGACCAGAGCGCTTCTCATGCATCCCTGCCCAAGAAGCACAGCAGCCAAACAAGTTGTGCAAGGCAAAAAGTCTGCTCGTCATCGCTACATGTCACGCTTTGGAAGAGATGCCACGGTACCACTCACCTCTTCTTCCTCTTCTTCTTCCTCTTCTTCTTCTTCTTCTTCTTCTTCTTCTTCCTCCTCTTTTGTGCATGGTCAGTCCCACAACTCCTTGTCAAGGTTCTCCCTCTGCAGGAACCGCGGACAGCTTGGCCTCTATTCCTGCTGCTGCTCTCTGCAGCTCTGGGAGTTGCCTTTGCCAGCCTGCAAGGGATCTTTTCTCAGGCTAAACTGAAGAATGCCTCAGCCTACTCCTGGCTACACTTGGGCTTGAGCTAATGCTTGTGAGCCTGGGTTCTGAAACAGAGTCACAAAGGGAAAAAAAATGACACGAAGAAACATAACATGAATGAACATCAAATCAAGAAAATTAATAAATTAACAACAAAATAAAATAAAATTCATTGTGTTCTGTGTCCTTGAAATTGATTTTGGAACTGAAAACCCTCTGTCCTTTCAGGCTAACAGTCTCTTAGATATTGGACTGGCGGACAGGAGAGGAGAGGAGAGGAGAGGAGAGGAGAGGAGAGGAGAGGAGAGGAGAGGAGAGCAGTTCTGCTCTGTCAGGCCTGCAGTTCTGCGTGACAAGCCCTGAGCGAGCCCTGAGGCCTCCATACATGATACTACAGGCAGTATTGCTATTGGAAGTAAGGCTGCACTGGCAACAAATCCACACTGTCTTTTTGCAAAAAAGGGACTCTATTAGGTCGCTTACTCCCCTATTTTGTAGCTACAGGGACTGATTTGGAGCCAGCACCCCAAAGGCTTCCTCCAAAGGGCTGCACATATGCGGCTGTGTCACCCCCATGTCACAATGCCAGCACCCGGCAACGCAGTGGTCACCAGGCCCCACGCAGGATCCAGAGGAGCAGCCTCCCATGTCCACTGCCAGAGCTGGCCCGGGGGCAGCCCCAGCACATCTGACAGGAAGCACTTGAGGAGCTGCTGGAATCACAGGCCAGGGGCTGAGGGAAGAAAACCTTGCATGAGGCTGCTGGAGGTTCTCCGCTGCAAGACAATGTGCTGGCAGGGCCACCTTCCAAGCTCGGCTCATGGATACACATCCTTTTCAACTGGATAGCAGTGGCAAGACCAAGGCAATTCCTTCTTGAGGAGCACTGCACAGCTCACCATCCTCATCTCCTACAGAGCAACGCTCAGGAGCCGTAAGAGATAGGATGTCGAGGGCTTGCAAGGGCTTGCAAGGGCTTGCAGTACTTTGGAAAACCCACTGGTGTCCTACACAGGGACAGCAAGGATTCTTGCCCACAAGGTCTATCAGCTCAGAGGCACTTGGGCACTCTGGCAAGTCCGCGACATAGCTCCAGCTCAAGGGAGGATAGGGCTTGGGCAGCTCCTGGGAAGCATGAGCAGCCTGTGGGACAAGGAGCCAGGTCTGGCTCACATGCTCAGGGAACAGCCCATGGCCAGCACTGGGCTCAGCAAGGAATTTTTTCCCCCGGGGCACATTGGCACTGGTCCCCGGCGGTTTTTTGCCTTCCTCTGCAGTTCTCAGCACCGCCCCTTGCCACCATTTCTTTGGGCCATTTGGCCTGGGAGCCGGCTGCTCATGCTCCACCATGCTGGCAGCCGCAGCTGCCACTTCTCAGCTCTCCCTGCAGCTAACACAAGCGCCTGGCAGGGACCAGAGCGCTTCTCATGCATCCCTGCCCAAGAAGCACAGCAGCCAAACAAGTTGTGCAAGGCAAAAAGTCTGCTCGTCATCGCTACATGTCACGCTTTGGAAGAGATGCCACGGTACCACTCACCTCTTCTTCCTCTACTTCTTCCTCTTCTTCTTCTTCTTCTTCTTCTTCTTCTTCCTCCTCTTTTGTGCATGGTCAGTCCCACAACTCCTTGTCAAGGTTCTCCCTCTGCAGGAACCGCGGACAGCTTGGCCTCTATTCCTGCTGCTGCTCTCTGCAGCTCTGGGACTTGCCTTTGCCAGCCTGCAAGGGATCTTTTCTCAGGCTAAACTGAAGAATGCCTCAGCCTACTCCTGGCTACACTTGGGCTTGAGCTAATGCTTGTGAGCCTGGGTTCTGAAACAGAGTCACAAAGGGAAAAAAAATGACACGAAGAAACATCACATGAATTAACATAAAATCAAGAAAATTAAAAAATTAACAACAAAATAAAATAAAATTCATTGTGTTCTGTGTCCTTGAAATTGATTTTGGAACTGAAAACCCTCTGTCCTTTCAGGCAAACAGTCTCTTAGATATTGGACTGGTGGACAGGAGAGGAGAGGAGAGGAGAGGAGAGGAGAGGAGAGCAGTTCTGCTCTGTCAGGCCTGCAGTTCTGCGTGACAAGCCCTGAGCGAGCCCTGAGGCCTCCATACATGATACTACAGGCAGTATTGCTACTGGAAGGAAGGCTGCACTGGCAACAAATCCACACTGTCTTTTTGCAAAAAAGGGACTCTATTAGGTTGCTTACTCCCCTATTTTGTAGCTACAGGGACTGATTTGGAGCCAGCACCCCAAAGGCTTCCTCCAAAGGGCTGCACATATGCGGCTGTGTCACCCCCATGTCACAATGCCAGCACCCGGCAACGCAGTGGTCACCAGGCCCCACGCAGGATCCAGAGGAGCAGCCTCCCGTGTCCACTGCCAGAGCTGGCCCGGGGGCAGCCCCAGCACATCTGACAGGAAGCACTTGAGGAGCTGCTGGAATCACAGGCCAGGGGCTGAGGGAAGAAAACCTTGCATGAGGCTGCTGGAGGTTCTCCGCTGCAAGACAATCTGCTGGCAGGGCCACCTTCCAAGCTCGGCTCATGGATGCAAATCCTTTTCAACTGGATAGCAGTGGCAAGACCAAGGCAATTCCTTCTTGAGGAGCACTGCACAGCTCACCATCCTCATCTTCTACAGAGCAACGCTCAGGAGCCCTAAGAGATAGGATGTCGAGGGCTTGCAAGGGCTTGCAAGGGCTTGCAGTGCTTTGGAACACCCACTGGTGTCCTACACAGGGACAGCAAGGATTCTTGCCCACAAGGTCTATCAGCTCAGAGGCACTTGGGCACTCTGGCAAGTCCGCGACATAGCTCCAGCTCAAGGGAGGATAGGGCTTGGGCAGCTCCTGGGAAGCATGAGCAGCCTGTGGGACAAGGAGCCAGGTCTGGCTCACATGCTCAGGGAACAGCCCATGGCCAGCACTGGGCTCAGCAAGGAATTTTTTCCCCCGGGGCACATCGGCACTGGTCCCCGGCGGATTTTTGCCTTCCTCTGCAGTTCTCAGCACCGCCCCTTGCCACCATTTCTTTGGGCCATTTGGCCTGGGAGCCGGCTGCTCATGCTCCACCATGCTGGCAGCCGCAGCTGCCACTTCTCAGCTCTCCCTGCAGCTAACACAAGCGCCTGGCAGGGACCAGAGCGCTTCTCATGCATCCCTGCCCAAGAAGCACAGCAGCCAAACAAGTTGTGCAAGGCAAAAAGTCTGCTCGTCATCTCTACATGTCACGCTTTGGAAGAGATGCCACGGTACCACTCACCTCTTTTTCCTCTTCTTCCTCTTCTTCTTCTTCTTCTTCTTCTTCTTCTTCCTCCTCTTTTGTGCATGGTCAGTCCCACAACTCCTTGTCAAGGTTCTCCCTCTGCAGGAACCGCGCACAGCTTGGCCTCTATTCCTGCTGCTGCTCTCTGCAGCTCTGGGACTTGCCTTTGCCAGCCTGCAAGGGATCTTTTCTCAGGCTAAACTGAAGAATGCCTCAGCCTACTCCTGGCTACGCTTGGGCTTGAGCTAATGCTTGTGAGCCTGGGTTCTGAAACAGAGTCACAAAGGGAAAAAAAATGACACGGATAAACATAACATGAATTAACATAAAAACAAGAAAATTAATAAATTAACAACAAAATAAAATACAATTCATTGTGTTCTGTGTCCTTGACATTGATTTTGGAACTGAAAACCCTCTGTCCTTTCAGGCAAACAGTCTCTTAGATATTGGACTGGCGGACAGGAGAGGAGAGGAGAAGAGAGGAGAGGAGAGGAGAGGAGAGGAGAGGAGAGGAGAGGAGAGGAGAGCAGTTCTGCACTGTCAGGCCTGCAGTTCTGCGTGACAAGCCCTGAGCGAGCCCTGAGGCCTCCATACATGATACTACAGGCAGTATTGCTACTGGAAGTAAGGCTGCACTGGCAACAAATCCACACTGTCTTTTTGCAAAAAAGGGACTCTATTAGGTTGCTTACTCCCCTATTTTGTAGGTACAGGGACTGATTTGGAGCCAGCACTCCAAAGGCTTCCTCCAAAGGGCTGCACATATGCGGCTGTGTCACCCCCATGTCACAATGCCAGCACCCGGCAACGCAGTGGTCACCAGGCCCCACGCAGGATCCAGAGGAGCAGCCTCCCGTGTCCACTGCCAGAGCTGGCCCGGGGGCAGACCCAGCACATCTGACAGGAAGCACTTGAGGAGCTGCTCGAATCACAGGCCAGGGGCTGAGGGAAGAAAACCTTGCATGAGGCTGCTGGAGGTTCTCCGCTGCAAGACAATCTGCTGGCAGGGCCACCTTCCAAGCTCGGCTCATGGATGCAAATCCTTTTCAACTGGATAGCAGTGGCAAGACCAAGGCAATTCCTTCTTGAGGAGCACTGCACAGCTCACCATCCTCATCTCCTACACAGCAACGCTCAGGAGCCCTAAGAGATAGGATGTCGAGGGCTTGCAAGGGCTTGCAAGGGCTTGCAGTACTTTGGAAAACCCACTGGTGTCCTACACAGGGACAGCAAGGATTCTTGCCCACAAGGTCTATCAGCTCAGAGGCACTTGGGCACTCTGGCAAGTCCGCGACATAGCTCCAGCTCAAGGGAGGATAGGGCTTGGGCAGCTCCTGGGAAGCATGAGCAGCCTGTGGGACAAGGAGCCAGGTCTGGCTCACATGCTCAGGGAACAGCCCATGGCCAGCACTGGGCTCAGCAAGGAACTTTTTCCCCCGGGGCACATTGGCACTGGTCCCCGGCGGATTTTTGCCTTCCTCTGCAGTTCTCAGCACCGCCCCTTGCCACCATTTCTTTGGGCCATTTGGCCTGGGAGCCGGCTGCTCATGCTCCACCATGCTGGCAGCCGCAGCTGCCACTTCTCAGCTCTCCCTGCAGCTAACACAAGCGCCTGGCAGGGACCAGAGCGCTTCTCATGCATCCCTGCCCAAGAAGCACAGCAGCCAAACAAGTTGTGCAAGGCAAAAAGTCTGCTCGTCATCGCTACATGTCACGCTTTGGAAGAGATGCCACGGTACCACTCACCTCTTTTTCCTCTTCTTCCTCTTCTTCTTCTTCTTCTTCTTCTTCTTCTTCCTCCTCTTTTGTGCATGGTCAGTCCCACAACTCCTTGTCAAGGTTCTCCCTCTGCAGGAACCGCGCACAGCTTGGCCTCTATTCCTGCTGCTGCTCTCTGCAGCTCTGGGACTTGCCTTTGCCAGCCTGCAAGGGATCTTTTCTCAGGCTAAACTGAAGAATGCCTCAGCCTACTCCTGGCTACACTTGGGCTTGAGCTAATGCTTGTGAGCCTGGGTTCTGAAACAGAGTCACAAAGGGAAAAAAAATGACACGAAGAAACATAACATGAATTAACATAAAATCAAGAAAATTAATAAATTAACAACAAAATAAAATAAAATTCATTGTGTTATGTGTCCTTGAAATTGATTTTGGAACTGAAAACCCTCTGTCCTTTCAGGCAAACAGTCTCTTAGATATTGGACTGGCGGACAGGAGAGGAGAGGAGAAGAGAGGAGAGGAGAAGAGAGGAGAGGAGAGGAGAGGAGAGCAGTTCTGCTCTGTCAGGCCTGCAGTTCTGCGTGACAAGCCCTGAGCGAGCCCTGAGGCCTCCATATATGATACGACAGGCAGTATTCCTACTGGAAGTAAGGCTGCACTGGCAACAAATCCACACTGTCTTTTTGCAAAAAAGGGACTCTATTAGGTTGCTTACTCCCCTATTTTGTAGGTACAGGGACTGATTTGGAGCCAGCACTCCAAAGGCTTCCTCCAAAGGGCTGCACATATGCGGCTGTGTCACCCCCATGTCACAATGCCAGCACCCGGCAACGCAGTGTTCACCAGGCCCCACGCAGGATCCAGAGGAGCAGCCTCCCGTGTCCACTGCCAGAGCTGGCCCGGGGGCAGACCCAGCACATCTGACAGGAAGCACTTGAGGAGCTGCTCGAATCACAGGCCAGGGGCTGAGGGAAGAAAACCTTGCATGAGGCTGCTGGAGGTTCTCCGCTGCAAGACAATCTGCTGGCAGGGCCACCTTCCAAGCTCGGCTCATGGATGCAAATCCTTTTCAACTGGATAGCAGTGGCAAGACCAAGGCAATTCCTTCTTGAGGAGCACTGCACAGCTCACCATCCTCATCTCCTACACAGCAACGCTCAGGAGCCGTAAGAGATAGGATGTCGAGGGCTTGCAAGGGCTTGCAAGGGCTTGCAGTACTTTGGAACACCCACTGGTGTCCTACACAGGGACAGCAAGGATTCTTGCCCACAAGGTCTATCAGCTCAGAGGCACTTGGGCACTCTGGCAAGTCCGCGACATAGCTCCAGCTCAAGGGAGGATAGGGCTTGGGCAGCTCCTGGGAAGCATGAGCAGCCTGTGGGACAAGGAGCCAGGTCTGGCTCACATGCTCAGGGAACAGCCCATGGCCAGCACTGGGCTCAGCAAGGAATTTTTTCCCCCGGGGCACATCGGCACTGGTCCCCGGCGGATTTTTGCCTTCCTCTGCAGTTCTCAGCACCGCCCCTTGCCACCATTTCTTTGGGCCATTTGGCCTGGGAGCCGGCTGCTCATGCTCCACCATGCTGGCAGCCGCAGCTGCCACTTCTCAGCTCTCCCTGCAGCTAACACAAGCGCCTGGCAGGGACCAGAGCGCTTCTCATGCATCCCTGCCCAAGAAGCACAGCAGCCAAACAAGTTGTGCAAGGCAAAAAGTCTGCTCGTCATCTCTACATGTCACGCTTTGGAAGAGATGCCACGGTACCACTCACCTCTTTTTCCTCTTCTTCCTCTTCTTCTTCTTCTTCTTCTTCTTCTTCTTCCTCCTCTTTTGTGCATGGTCAGTCCCACAACTCCTTGTCAAGGTTCTCCCTCTGCAGGAACCACGCACAGCTTGGCCTCTATTCCTGCTGCTGCTCTCTGCAGCTCTGGGACTTGCCTTTGCCAGCCTGCAAGGGATCTTTTCTCAGGCTAAACTGAAGAATGCCTCAGCCTACTCCTGGCTACACTTGGGCTTGAGCTAATGCTTGTGAGCCTGGGTTCTGAAACAGAGTCACAAAGGGAAAAAAAATGACACGAAAAAACATAACATGAATTAACATAAAATCAAGAAAATTAATAAATTAACAACAAAATAAAATAAAATTCATTGTGTTCTGTGTCCTTGACATTGATTTTGGAACTGAAAACCCTCTGTCCTTTCAGGCAAACAGTCTCTTAGATATTGGACTGGCGGACAGGAGAGAAGAGGAGAAGAGAGGAGAAGAGAGGAGAGGAGAGGAGAGGAGAGGAGAGGAGAGCAGTTCTGCTCTGTCAGGCCTGCAGTTCTGCGTGACAAGCCCTGAGCGAGCCCTGAGGCCTCCATACATGATACTACAGGCAGTATTGCTACTGGAAGTAAGGCTGCACTGGCAACAAATCCACACTGTCTTTTTGCAAAAAAGGGACTCTATTAGGTTGCTTACTCCCCTATTTTGTAGGTACAGGGACTGATTTGGAGCCAGCACTCCAAAGGCTTCCTCCAAAGGGCTGCACATATGCGGCTGTGTCACCCCCATGTCACAATGCCAGCACCCGGCAACGCAGTGGTCACCAGGCCCCACGCAGGATCCAGAGGAGCAGCCTCCCGTGTCCACTGCCAGAGCTGGCCCGGGGGCAGCCCCAGCACATCTCACAGGAAGCACTTGAGGAGCTGCTGGAATCACAGGCCAGGGGCTGAGGGAAGAAAACCTTGCATGAGGCTGCTGGAGGTTCTCCGCTGCAAGGCAATCTGCTGGCAGGGCCACCTTCCAAGCTCGGCTCATGGATGCAAATCCTTTTCAACTGGATAGCAGTGGCAAGACCAAGGCAATTCCTTCTTGAGGAGCACTGCACAGCTCACCATCCTCATCTCCTACAGAGCAACGCTCAGGAGCCGTAAGAGATAGGATGTCGAGGGCTTGCAAGGGCTTGCAAGGGCTTGCAGTGCTTTGGAACACCCACTGGTGTCCTACACAGGGACAGCAAGGATTCTTGTCCACAAGGTCTATCAGCTCCGAGGCACTTGGGCACTCTGGCAAGTCCGCCAGATAGCTCCAGCTCAAGGGAGGATAGGGCTTGGGCAGCTCCTGGGAAGCATGAGCAGCCTGTGGGACAAGGAGCCAGGTCTGGCTCACATGCTCAGGGAACAGCCCATGGCCAGCACTGGGCTCAGCAAGCAAATTTTTCCCCTGGGGCACATTGGCACTGGTCCCCGGCGGTTTTTTGCCTTCCTCTGCAGTTCTCAGCACGGCCCCTTGCCACCATTTCTTTGGGCCATTTGGCCTGGGAGCCGGCTGCTCATGCTCCACCATGCTGGCAGCCGCAGCTGCCACTTCTCAGCTCTCCCTGCAGGTAACACAAGCGCCTGGCGGGGACCAGAGCGCTTCTCATGCATCCCTGGCCAAGAAGCACAGCAGCCAAACAAGTTGTGGAAGGCAAAAAGTCTGCTCGTCATCGCTACATGTCACGCTTTGGAAGAGATGCCACGGTACCACTCACCTCTTCTTCCTCTTCTGCCTATTCTTCTTCTTCTTCTTCTTCTTCTTCCTCCTCTTTTGTGCATGGTCAGTCCCACAACTCCTTGTCAAGGTTCTCCCTCTGCAGGAACCGCGGACAGCTTGGCCTCTATTCCTGCTGCTGCTCTCTGCAGCTCGGGGACTTGCCTTTGCCAGCCTGCAAGGGATCTTTTCTCAGGCTAAACTGAAGAATGCCTCAGCCTACTCCCGGCTACACTTGGGCTTGAGCTAATGCTTGTGAGCCTGGGTTCTGAAACAGAGTCACAAAGGGAAAAAAAATGACATGAAATAACATAACATGAATTAACATAAAATCAAGAAAATTAATAAATTAACAACAAAATAAAATAAAATTCATTGTGTTATGTGTCCTTGACATTGATTTTGGAACTGAAAACCCTCTGTCCTTTCAGGCAAACAGTCTCTTAGATACTGGACTGGCGGACAGGAGAGAAGAGGAGAGGAGAGGAGAGGAGAGGAGAGGAGAGGAGAGGAGAGGAGAGGAGAGGAGAGGAGAGGAGAGCAGTTCTGCTCTGTCAGGCCTGCAGTTCTGCGTGACAAGCCCTGAGCGAGCCCTGAGGCCTCCATACATGATACTACAGGCAGTATTGCTACTGGAAGGAAGGCTGCACTGGCAACAAATCCACACTGTCTTTTTGCAAAGAAGGGACTCTATTAGGTTGCTTACTCCCCTATTTTGTAGGTACAGGGACTGATTTGGAGCCAGCACCCTAAAGGCTTCCTCCAAAGGGCTGCACATATGCGGCTGTGTCACCCCCATGTCACAATGCCAGCACCCGGCAACGCAGTGGTCACCAGGCCCCACGCAGGATCCAGAGGAGCAGCCTCCCGTGTCCACTGCCAGAGCTGGCCCGGGGGCAGCCCCAGCACATCTGACAGAAAGCACTTGAGGAGCTGCTGGAATCACAGGCCAGGGGCTGAGGGAAGAAAACCTTGCATGAGGCTGCTGGAGGTTCTCCGCTGCAAGGCAATCTGCTGGCAGGGCCACCTTCCAAGCTCGGCTCATGGATGCAAATCCTTTTCAACTGGATAGCAGTGGCAAGACCAAGGCAATTCCTTCTTGAGGAGCACTGCACGGCTCACCATCCTCATCTCCTACAGAGCAACGCTCAGGAGCCGTAAGAGATAGGATGTCGAGGGCTTGCAAGGGCTTGCAAGGGCTTGCAGTGCTTTGGAACACCCACTGGTGTCCTACACAGGGACAGCAAGGATTCTTGTCCACAAGGTCTATCAGCTCAGAGGCAGTTGGGCACTCTGGCAAGTCCGCCAGATAGCTCCAGCTCAAGGGAGGATAGGGCTTGGGCAGCTCCTGGGAAGCATGAGCAGCCTGTGGGACAAGGAGCCAGGTCTGGCTCACATGCTCAGGGAACAGCCCATGGCCAGCACTGGGCTCAGCAAGCAAATTTTCCCCCCGGGGCACACTGGCACCGGTCCCCGGCAGTTTTTTGCCTTCCTCTGCAGTTCTCAGCACGGCCCCTTGCCACCATTTCTTTGGGCCATTTGGCCTGGGAGCCGGCTGCTCATGCTCCACCATGCTGGCAGCCACAGCTGCCACTTCTCAGCTCTCCCTGCAGCTAACACAAGCGCCTGGCGGGGACCAGAGCGCTTCTCATGCATCCCTGCCCAAGAAGCACAGCAGCCAAACAAGTTGTGGAAGGCAAAAAGTCTGCTCGTCATTGCTACATGTCACGCTTTGGAAGAGATGCCACGGTACCACTCACCTCTTCTTCCTCTTCTGCCTCTTCTTCTTCTTCTTCTTCTTCTTCTTCTTCTTCTTCCTCTTTTGTGCATGGTCAGTCCCACAACTCCTTGTCAAGGTTCTCCCTCTGCAGGAAGCGCGGACAGCTTGGCCTCTATTCCTGCTGCTGCTCTCTGCAGCTCTGGGACTTGCCTTTGCCAGCCTGCAAGGGATCTTTTCTCATGCTAAACTGAAGAATGCCTCAGCCTACTCCTGGCTACACTTGGGCTTGAGCTAATGCTTGTGAGCCTGGGTTCTGAAACAGAGTCACAAAGGGAAAAAAAATGACATGAAATAACATAACATGAATTAACATAAAATCAAGAAAATTAATAAATTAACAACAAAATAAAATAAAATTCATTGTGTTCTGTGTCCTTGACATTGATTTTGGAACTGAAAACCCTCTGTCCTTTCAGGCAAACAGTCTCTTAGATATTGGACTGGCGGACAGGAGAAGAGAGGAGAGGAGAGGAGAGGAGAGGAGAGGAGAGGAGAGGAGAGGAGGGAAGTGGAGAGGAGAGGAGAGGAGAGGAGAGCAGTTCTGCTCTGTCAGGCCTGCAGTTCTGCGTGACAAGCCCTGAGCGAGCCCTGAGGCCTCCATACATGATACTACAGGCAGTATTGCTACTGGAAGGAAGGCTGCACTGGCAACAAATCCACACTGTCTTTTTGCAAAAAAGGGACTCTATTAGGTTGCTTACTCCCCTATTTCGTAGGTACAGGGACTGATTTGGAGCCAGCACCCCAAAGGCTTCCTCCAAAGGGCTGCACATATGCGGCTGTGTCACCCCCATGTCACAATGCCAGCACCCGGCAACGCAGTGGTCACCAGGCCCCACGCAGGATCCAGAGGAGCAGCCTCCCGTGTCCACTGCCAGAGCTGGCCCAGGGGCAGCCCCAGCACATCTGACAGGAAGCACTTGAGGAGCTGCTGGAATCACAGGCCAGGGGCTGAGGGAAGAAAACCTTGCATGAGGCTGCTGGAGGTTCTCCGCTGCAAGACAATGTGCTGGCAGGGCCACCTTCCAAGCTCGGCTCATGGATGCAAATCCTTTTCAACTGGATAGCAGTGGCAAGACCAAGGCAATTCCTTCTTGAGGAGCACTGCACAGCTCACCATCCTCATCTCCTACACAGCAACGCTCAGGAGCTGTAAGAGATAGGATGTCGAGGGCTTGCAAGGGCTTGCAAGGGCTTGCAGTGCTTTGGAACACCCACTGGTGTCCTACACAGGGACAGCAAGGATTCTTGCCCACAAGGTCTATCAGCTCAGAGGCACTTGGGCACTCTGGCAAGTCCGCCAGATAGCTCCAGCTCAAGGGAGGATAGGGCTTGGGCAGCTCCTGGGAAGCATGAGCAGCCTGTGGGACAAGGAGCCAGGTCTGGCTCACATGCTCAGGGAACAGCCCATGGCCAGCACTGGGCTCAGCAAGGAACTTTTTCCCCTGGGGCACATTGGCACTGGTCCCCGGCGGTTTTTTGCCTTCCTCTGCAGTTCTCAGCACCGCCCCTTGCCACCATTTCTTTGGGCCATTTGGCCTGGGAGCCGGCTGCTCATGCTCCACCATGCTGGCAGCCGCAGCTGCCACTTCTCAGCTCTCCCTGCAGCTAACACAAGCGCCTGGCGGGGACCAGAGCGCTTCTCATGCATCCCTGGCCAAGAAGCACAGCAGCCAAACAAGTTGTGGAAGGCAAAAAGTCTGCTCGTCATCGCTACATGTCACGCTTTGGAAGAGATGCCATGCTACCACTCACCTCTTCTTCCTCTTCTTCTTCTTCTTCTTCCTCTTTTGTGCATGGTCAGTCCCACAACTCCTTGTCAAGGTTCTCCCTCTGCAGGAACCGCGGACAGCTTGGCCTCTATTCCTGCTGCTGCTCTCTGCAGCTCTGGGACTTGCCTTTGCCAGCCTGCAAGGGATCTTTTCTCAGGCTAAACTGAAGAATGCCTCAGCCTACTCCTGGCTACACTTGGGCTTGAGCTAATGCTTGTGAGCCTGGGTTCTGAAACAGAGTCACAAAGGGAAAAAAAATGACATGAAATAACATAACATGAATTAACATGAAATCAAGAAAATTAATAAATTAACAACAAAATAAAATAAAATTCATTGTGTTATGTGTCCTTGACATTGATTTTGGAACTGAAAACCCTCTGTCCTTTCAGGCAAACAGTCTCTTAGATATTGGACTGGCGGACAGGAGAGAAGAGGAGAGGAGAGGAGAGGAGAGGAGAGGAGAGGAGAGGAGAGGAGAGGAGAGGAGAGCAGTTCTGCTCTGTCAGGCCTGCAGTTCTGCGTGACAAGCCCTGAGCGAGCCCTGAGGCCTCCATACATGATACTACAGGCAGTATTGCTACTGGAAGGAAGGCTGCACTGGCAACAAATCCACACTGTCTTTTTGCAAAAAAGGGACTCTATTAGGTTGCTTACTCCCCTATTTTGTAGGTACAGGGACTGATTTGGAGCCAGCACCCCAAAGGCTTCCTCCAAAGGGCTGCACATATGCGGCTGTGTCACCCCCATGTCACAATGCCAGCACCCGGCAACGCAGTGGTCACCAGGCCCCACGCAGGATCCAGAGGAGCAGCCTCCCGTGTCCACTGCCAGAGCTGGCCCGGGTGCAGCCCCAGCACATCTGACAGGAAGCACTTGAGGAGCTGCTGGAATCACAGGCCAGGGGCTGAGGGAAGAAAACCTTGCATGAGGCTGCTGGAGGTTCTCCGCTGCAAGACAATGTGCTGGCAGGGCCACCTTCCAAGCTCGGCTCATGGATGCAAATCCTTTTCAACTGGATAGCAGTGGCAAGACCAAGGCAATTCCTTCTTGAGGAGCACTGCACAGCTCACCATCCTCATCTCCTACACAGCAACGCTCTGGAGCCGTAAGAGATAGGATGTCGAGGGCTTGCAAGGGCTTGCAAGGGCTTGCAGTGCTTTGGAACACCCACTGGTGTCCTACACAGGGACAGCAAGGATTCTTGCCCACAAGGTCTATCAGCTCAGAGGCACTTGGGCACTCTGGCAAGTCCGCCAGATAGCTCCAGCTCAAGGGAGGACAGGGCTTGGGCAGCTCCTGGGAAGCATGAGCAGCCTGTGGGACAAGGAGCCAGGTCTGGCTCACATGCTCAGGGAACAGCCCATGGCCAGCACTGGGCTCAGCAAGGAACTTTTTCCCCTGGGGCACACTGGCACTGGTCCCCGGCGGTTTTTTGCCTTCCTCTGCAGTTCTCAGCACGGCCCCTTGCCACCATTTCTTTGGGCCATTTGGCCTGGGAGCCGGCTGCTCATGCTCCACCATGCTGGCAGCCGCAGCTGCCACTTCTCAGCTCTCCCTGCAGCTAACACAAGCGCCTGGCGGGGACCAGAGCGCTTCTCATGCATCCCTGCCCAAGAAGCACAGCAGCCAAACAAGTTGTGGAAGGCAAAAAGTCTGCTCGTCATCGCTACATGTCACGCTTTGGAAGAGATGCCATGCTACCACTCACCTCTTCTTCCTCTTCTTCCTCTTCTTCTTCTTCTTCCTCTTTTGTGCATGGTCAGTCCCACAACTCCTTGTCAAGGTTCTCCCTCTGCAGGAACCGCGGACAGCTTGGCCTCTATTCCTGCTGCTGCTCTCTGCAGCTCTGGGACTTGCCTTTGCCAGCCTGCAAGGGATCTTTTCTCATGCTAAACTGAAGAATGCCTCAGCCTACTCCTGGCTACACTTGGGCTTGAGCTAATGCTTGTGAGCCTGGGTTCTGAAACAGAGTCACAAAGGGAAAAAAAATGACATGAAATAACATAACATGAATTAACATGAAATCAAGAAAATTAATAAATTAACAACAAAATAAAATAAAATTCATTGTGTTATGTGTCCTTGACATTGATTTTGGAACTGAAAACCCTCTGTCCTTTCAGGCAAACAGTCTCTTAGATATTGGACTGGCGGACAGGAGAGAAGAGGAGAGGAGAGGAGAGGAGAGGAGAGGAGAGGAGAGGAGAGGAGAGGAGAGCAGTTCTGCTCTGTCAGGCCTGCAGTTCTGCGTGACAAGCCCTGAGCGAGCCCTGAGGCCTCCATACATGATACTACAGGCAGTATTGCTACTGGAAGGAAGGCTGCACTGGCAACAAATCCACACTGTCTTTTTGCAAAAAAGGGACTCTATTAGGTTGCTTACTCCCCTATTTTGTAGGTACAGGGACTGATTTGGAGCCAGCACCCCAAAGGCTTCCTCCAAAGGGCTGCACATATGCGGCTGTGTCACCCCCATGTCACAATGCCAGCACCCGGCAACGCAGTGGTCACCAGGCCCCACGCAGGATCCAGAGGAGCAGCCTCCCGTGTCCACTGCCAGAGCTGGCCCAGGGGCAGCCCCAGCACATCTGACAGGAAGCACTTGAGGAGCTGCTGGAATCACAGGCCAGGGGCTGAGGGAAGAAAACCTTGCATGAGGCTGCAGGAGGTTCTCCGCTGCAAGACAATGTGCTGGCAGGGCCACCTTCCAAGCTCGGCTCATGGATGCAAATCCTTTTCAACTGGATAGCAGTGGCAAGACCAAGGCAATTCCTTCTTGAGGAGCACTGCACAGCTCACCATCCTCATCTCCTACACAGCAACGCTCTGGAGCCGTAAGAGATAGGATGTCGAGGGCTTGCAAGGGCTTGCAAGGGCTTGCAGTGCTTTGGAACACCCACTGGTGTCCTACACAGGGACAGCAAGGATTCTTGCCCACAAGGTCTATCAGCTCAGAGGCACTTGGGCACTCTGGCAAGTCCGCCAGATAGCTCCAGCTCAAGGGAGGACAGGGCTTGGGCAGCTCCTGGGAAGCATGAGCAGCCTGTGGGACAAGGAGCCAGGTCTGGCTCACATGCTCAGGGAACAGCCCATGGCCAGCACTGGGCTCAGCAAGGAACTTTTTCCCCTGGGGCACACTGGCACTGGTCCCCGGCGGTTTTTTGCCTTCCTCTGCAGTTCTCAGCACGGCCCCTTGCCACCATTTCTTTGGGCCATTTGGCCTGGGAGCCGGCTGCTCATGCTCCACCATGCTGGCAGCCGCAGCTGCCACTTCTCAGCTCTCCCTGCAGCTAACACAAGCGCCTGGCGGGGACCAGAGCGCTTCTCATGCATCCCTGCCCAAGAAGCACAGCAGCCAAACAAGTTGTGGAAGGCAAAAAGTCTGCTCGTCATCGCTACATGTCACGCTTTGGAAGAGATGCCATGCTACCACTCACCTCTTCTTCCTCTTCTTCCTCTTCTTCTTCTTCTTCCTCTTTTGTGCATGGTCAGTCCCACAACTCCTTGTCAAGGTTCTCCCTCTGCAGGAACCGCGGACAGCTTGGCCTCTATTCCTGCTGCTGCTCTCTGCAGCTCTGGGACTTGCCTTTGCCAGCCTGCAAGGGATCTTTTCTCATGCTAAACTGAAGAATGCCTCAGCCTACTCCTGGCTACACTTGGGCTTGAGCTAATGCTTGTGAGCCTGGGTTCTGAAACAGAGTCACAAAGGGAAAAAAAATGACATGAAATAACAGAACATGAATTAACATGAAAACAAGAAAATTAATAAATTAACAACAAAATAAAATAAAATTCATTGTGTTATGTGTCCTTGACATTGATTTTGGAACTGAAACCCCTTTGTCCTTTCAGGCAAACAGTCTCTTAGATATTGGACTGGCGGACAGGAGAGGAGAGGAGAGGAGAGTAGAGGAGAGGAGAGGAGAGGAGAGGAGAGGAGAGCAGTTCTGCTCTGTCAGGCCTGCACTTCTGCGTGACAAGCCCTGAGCGAGCCCTGAGGCCTCCATACATGATACTACAGGCAGTATTGCTACTGGAAGGAAGGCTGCACTGGCAACAAATCCACACTGTCTTTTTGCAAAAAAGGGACTCTATTAGGTTGCTTACTCCCCTATTTTGTAGCTACAGGGACTGATTTGGAGCCAGCACCCCAAAGGCTTCCTCCAAAGGGCTGCACATATGCGGCTGTGTCACCCCCATGTCACAATGCCAGCACCCGGCAACGCAGTGGTCACCAGGCCCCACGCAGGATCCAGAGGAGCAGCCTCCCATGTCCACTGCCAGAGCTGGCCCAGGGGCAGCCCCAGCACATCTGACAGGAAGCACTTGAGGAGCTGCTGGAATCACAGGCCAGGGGCTGAGGGAAGAAAACCTTGCATGAGGCTGCAGGAGGTTCTCCGCTGCAAGACAATCTGCTGGCAGGGCCACCTTCCAAGCTCGGCTCATGGATGCAAATCCTTTTCAACTGGATAGCAGTGGCAAGACCAAGGCAATTCCTTCTTGAGGAGCACTGCACAGCTCACCATCCTCATCTCCTACAGAGCAACGCTCTGGAGCCGTAAGAGATAGGATGTCGAGGGCTTGCAAGGGCTTGCAAGGGCTTGCAGTGCTTTGGAACACCCACTGGTGTCCTACACAGGGACAGCAAGGATTCTTGCCCACAAGGTCTATCAGCTCAGAGGCACTTGGGCACTCTGGCAAGTCCGCCAGATAGCTCCAGCTCAAGGGAGGATAGGGCTTGGGCAGCTCCTGGGAAGCATGAGCAGCCTGTGGGACAAGGAGCCAGGTCTGGCTCACATGCTCAGGGAACAGCCCATGGCCAGCACTGGGCTCAGCAAGGAACTTTTTCCCCTGGGGCACACTGGCACTGGTCCCCGGCGGTTTTTTGCCTTCCTCTGCAGTTCTCAGCACGGCCCCTTGCCACCATTTCTTTGGGCCATTTGGCCTGGGAGCCGGCTGCTCATGCTCCACCATGCTGGCAGCCGCAGCTGCCACTTCTCAGCTCTCCCTGCAGCTAACACAAGCGCCTGGCGGGGACCAGAGCGCTTCTCATGCATCCCTGGCCAAGAAGCACAGCAGCCAAACAAGTTGTGGAAGGCAAAAAGTCTGCTCGTCATCGCTACATGTCACGCTTTGGAAGAGATGCCATGCTACCACTCACCTCTTCTGCCTCTTCTTCTTCTTCTTCTTCTTCTTCTTCTTCTTCTTCTTCCTTTTTTTTTGCATGGTCAGTCCCACAACTCCTTGTCAAGGTTCTCCCTCTGCAGGAACCGCGGACAGCTTGGCCTCTATTCCTGCTGCTGCTCTCTGCAGCTCTGGGACTTGCCTTTGCCAGCCTGCAAGGGATCTTTTCTCATGCTAAACTGAAGAATGCCTCAGCCTACTCCTGGCTACACTTGGGCTTGAGCTAATGCTTGTGAGCCTGGGTTCTGAAACAGAGTCACAAAGGGAAAAAAAATGATATGAAATAACATAACATGAATTAACATGAAATCAAGAAAATTAATAAATTAACAACAAAATAAAATAAAATTCATTGTGTTATGTGTCCTTGACATTGATTTTGGAACTGAAACCCCTTTGTCCTTTCAGGCAAACAGTCTCTTAGATATTGGACTGGCGGACAGGAGAGGAGAGGAGAGGAGAGGAGAGAAGAGGAGAGGAGAGGAGATGAGAGGAGATGAGAGGAGAGGAGAGGAGAGGAGAGGAGGGAAGAGGAGAGGAGAGGAGAGGAGAGGAGAGGAGAGGAGAGGTGTGCAGTTCTGCTCTGTCAGGCCTGCAGTTCTGCGTGACAAGCCCTGAGCGAGCCCTGAGGCCTCCATACATGATACTACAGGCAGTATTGCTACTGGAAGGAAGGCTGCACTGGCAACAAATCCACACTGTCTTTTTGTAAAAAAGGGACTCTATTAGGTTGCTTACTCCCCTATTTCGTAGGTACAGGGACTGATTTGGAGCCAGCACCCCAAAGGCTTCCTCCAAAGGGCTGCACATATGCGGCTGTGTCACCCCCATGTCACAATGCCAGCACCTGGCAACGCAGTGGTCACCAGGCCCCACGCAGGATCCAGAGGAGCAGCCTCCCGTGTCCACTGCCAGAGCTGGCCCGGGGGCAGCCCCAGCACATCTGACAGGAAGCACTTGAGGAGCTGCTGGAATCACAGGCCAGGGGCTGAGGGAAGAAAACCTTGCATGAGGCTGCAGGAGGTTCTCCGCTGCAAGACAATCTGCTGGCAGGGCCACCTTCCAAGCTCGGCTCATGGATGCAAATCCTTTTCAACTGGATAGCAGTGGCAAGACCAAGGCAATTCCTTCTTGAGGAGCACTGCACAGCTCACCATCCTCATCTCCTACACAGCAACGCTCAGGAGCCGTAAGAGATAGGATGTCGAGGGCTTGCAAGGGCTTGCAAGGGCTTGCAGTGCTTTGGAACACCCACTGGTGTCCTACACAGGGACAGCAAGGATTCTTGCCCACAAGGTCTATCAGCTCAGAGGCACTTGGGCACTCTGGCAAGTCCGCCAGATAGCTCCAGCTCAAGGGAGGACAGGGCTTGGGCAGCTCCTGGGAAGCATGAGCAGCCTGTGGGACAAGGAGCCAGGTCTGGCTCACATGCTCAGGGAACAGCCCATGGCCAGCACTGGGCTCAGCAAGGAACTTTTTCCCCTGGGGCACATTGGCACTGGTCCCCGGCGGTTTTTTGCCTTCCTCTGCAGTTCTCAGCACGGCCCCTTGCCACCATTTCTTTGGGCCATTTGGCCTGGGAGCCGGCTGCTCATGCTCCACCATGCTGGCAGCCGCAGCTGCCACTTCTCAGCTCTCCCTGCAGCTAACACAAGCGCCTGGCGGGGACCAGAGCGCTTCTCATGCATCCCTGGCCAAGAAGCACAGCAGCCAAACAAGTTGTGGAAGGCAAAAAGTCTGCTCGTCATCGCTACATGTCACGCTTTGGAAGAGATGCCATGCTACCACTCACCTCTTCTTCCTCTTCTTCTTCTTCTTCTTCTTCTTCCTCTTTTGTGCATGGTCAGTTCCACAACTCCTTGTCAAGGTTCTCCCTCTGCAGGAACCGCGGACAGCTTGGCCTCTATTCCTGCTGCTGCTCTCTGCAGCTCTGGGACTTGCCTTTGCCAGCCTGCAAGGGATCTTTTCTCATGCTAAACTGAAGAATGCCTCAGCCTACTCCTGGCTACACTTGGGCTTGAGCTAATGCTTGTGAGCCTGGGTTCTGAAACAGAGTCACAAAGGGAAAAAAAATGACATGAAATAACAGAACATGAATTAACATCAAATCAAGAAAATTAATAAATTAACAACAACATAAAATAAAATTCATTGTGTTTTGTGTCCTTGACATTGATTTTGGAACTGAAAACCCTCTGTCCTTTCAGGCAAACAGTCTCTTAGATATTGGACTGGCGGACAGGAGAGGAGAGGAGAGGAGAGGAGAGGAGAGGAGAGGAGAGGAGAGGAGAGGAGAGGAGAGCAGTTCTGCTCTGTCAGGCCTGCACTTCTGCGTGACAAGCCCTGAGCGAGCCCTGAGGCCTCCATACATGATACTACAGGCAGTATTGCTACTGGAAGGAAGGCTGCACTGGCAACAAATCCACACTGTCTTTTTGCAAAAAAGGGACTCTATTAGGTTGCTTACTCCCCTATTTTGTAGCTACAGGGACTGATTTGGAGCCAGCACCCCAAAGGCTTCCTCCAAAGGGCTGCACATATGCGGCTGTGTCACCCCCATGTCACAATGCCAGCACCCGGCAACGCAGTGGTCACCAGGCCCCACGCAGGATCCAGAGGAGCAGCCTCCCGTGTCCACTGCCAGAGCTGGCCCAGGGGCAGCCCCAGCACATCTGACAGGAAGCACTTGAGGAGCTGCTGGAATCACAGGCCAGGGGCTGAGGGAAGAAAACCTTGCATGAGGCTGCAGGAGGTTCTCCGCTGCAAGACAATCTGCTGGCAGGGCCACCTTCCAAGCTCGGCTCATGGATGCAAATCCTTTTCAACTGGATAGCAGTGGCAAGACCAAGGCAATTCCTTCTTGAGGAGCACTGCACAGCTCACCATCCTCATCTCCTACACAGCAACGCTCTGGAGCCGTAAGAGATAGGATGTCGAGGGCTTGCAAGGGCTTGCAAGGGCTTGCAGTGCTTTGGAACACCCACTGGTGTCCTACACAGGGACAGCAAGGATTCTTGCCCACAAGGTCTATCAGCTCAGAGGCACTTGGGCACTCTGGCAAGTCCGCCAGATAGCTCCAGCTCAAGGGAGGATAGGGCTTGGGCAGCTCCTGGGAAGCATGAGCAGCCTGTGGGACAAGGAGCCAGGTCTGGCTCACATGCTCAGGGAACAGCCCATGGCCAGCACTGGGCTCAGCAAGGAACTTTTTCCCCTGGGGCACACTGGCACTGGTCCCCGGCGGTTTTTTGCCTTCCTCTGCAGTTCTCAGCACGGCCCCTTGCCACCATTTCTTTGGGCCATTTGGCCTGGGAGCCGGCTGCTCATGCTCCACCATGCTGGCAGCCGCAGCTGCCACTTCTCAGCTCTCCCTGCAGCTAACACAAGCGCCTGGCGGGGACCAGAGCGCTTCTCATGCATCCCTGGCCAAGAAGCACAGCAGTCAAACAAGTTGTGGAAGGCAAAAAGTCTGCTCGTCATCGCTACATGTCACGCTTTGGAAGAGATGCCATGCTACCACTCACCTCTTCTTCCTCTTCTTCTTCTTCTTCTTCTTCTTCCTCTTTTGTGCATGGTCAGTCCCACAACTCCTTGTCAAGGTTCTCCCTCTGCAGGAACCGCGGACAGCTTGGCCTCTATTCCTGCTGCTGCTCTCTGCAGCTCTGGGACTTGCCTTTGCCAGCCTGCAAGGGATCTTTTCTCATGCTAAACTGAAGAATGCCTCAGCCTACTCCTGGCTACACTTGGGCTTGAGCTAATGCTTGTGAGCCTGGGTTCTGAAACAGAGTCACAAAGGGAAAAAAAATGACATGAAATAACATAACATGAATTAACATCAAATCAAGAAAATTAATAAATTAACAACAAAATAAAATAAAATTCATTGTGTTATGTGTCCTTGACATTGATTTTGGAACTGAAAACCCTCTGTCCTTTCAGGCAAACAGTCTCTTAGATATTGGACTGGCGGACAGGAGAGGAGAGGAGAGGAGAGGAGAGGAGAGGAGAGGAGAGGAGAGGAGAGGAGAGCAGAGGAGAGGAGAGCAGTTCTGCTCTGTCAGGCCTGCAGTTCTGCGTGACAAGCCCTGAGCGAGCCCTGAGGCCTCCATACATGATACTACAGGCAGTATTGCTACTGGAAGGAAGGCTGCACTGGCAACAAATCCACACTGCCTTTTTGCAAAAAAGGGACTCTATTAGGTTGCTTACTCCCCTATTTTGTAGCTACAGGGACTGATTTGGAGCCAGCACCCCAAAGGCTTCCTCCAAAGGGCTGCACATATGCGGCTGTGTCACCCCCATGTCACAATGCCAGCACCCGGCAACGCAGTGGTCACCAGGCCCCACGCAGGATCCAGAGGAGCAGCCTCCCGTGTCCACTGCCAGAGCTGGCCCGGGGACAGCCCCAGCACATCTCACAGGAAGCACTTGAGGAGCTGCTGGAATCACAGGCCAGGGGCTGAGGGAAGAAAACCTTGCATGAGGCTGCTGGAGGTTCTCCGCTGCAAGACAGCTGCTGGAGGTTCTCCGCTGCAAGACAATCTGCTGGCAGGGCCACCTTCCAAGCTCGGCTTATGGATGCAAATCCTTTTCAACTGGATAGCAGTGGCAAGACCAAGGCAATTCCTTCTTGAGGAGCACTGCACAGCTCACCATCCTCATCTCCTACACAGCAACGCTCAGGAGCCGTAAGAGATAGGATGTCGAGGGCTTGCAAGGGCTTGCAAGGGCTTGCAGTGCTTTGGAACACCCACTGGTGTCCTACACAGGGACAGCAAGGATTCTTGCCCACAAGGTCTATCAGCTCAGAGGCACTTGGGCACTCTGGCAAGTCCGCCAGATAGCTCCAGCTCAAGGGAGGATAGGGCTTGGGCAGCTCCTGGGAAGCATGAGCAGCCTGTGGGACAAGGAGCCAGGTCTGGCTCACATGCTCAGGGAACAGCCCATGGCCAGCACTGGGCTCAGCAAGGAACTTTTTCCCCCGCGGCACATTGGCACTGGTCCCCGGCGGTTTTTTGCCTTCCTCTGCAGTTCTCAGCACGGCCCCTTGCCACCATTTCTTTGGGCCATTTGGCCTGGGAGCCGGCTGCTCATGCTCCACCATGCTGGCAGCCGCAGCTGCCACTTCTCAGCTCTCCCTGCAGCTAACACAAGCGCCTGGCGGGGACCAGAGCGCTTCTCATGCATCCCTGGCCAAGAAGCACAGCAGCCAAACAAGTTGTGGAAGGCAAAAAGTCTGCTCGTCATCGCTACATGTCACGCTTTGGAAGAGATGCCATGCTACCACTCACCTCTTCTTCCTCTTCTTCTTCTTCTTCTTCTTCTTCTTCTTCTTCTTCCTCTTTTGTGCATGGTCAGTCCCACAACTCCTTGTCAAGGTTCTCCCTCTGCAGGAACCGCGGACAGCTTGGCCTCTATTCCTGCTGCTGCTCTCTGCAGCTCTGGGACTTGCCTTTGCCAGCCTGCAAGGGATCTTTTCTCATGCTAAACTGAAGAATGCCTCAGCCTACTCCTGGCTACACTTGGGCTTGAGCTAATGCTTGTGAGCCTGGGTTCTGAAACAGAGTCACAAAGGGAAAAAAAATGACATGAAATAACATAACATGAATTAACATGAAAACAAGAAAATTAATAAATTAACAACAAAATAAAATAAAATTCATTGTGTTATGTGTCCTTGACATTGATTTTGGAACTGAAACCCCTTTGTCCTTTCAGGCAAACAGTCTCTTAGATATTGGACTGGCGGACAGGAGAGGAGAGGAGAGGAGAGGAGAGGAGAGAAGAGGAGAGGAGAGGAGATGAGAGGAGAGGAGAGGAGAGGAGAGGAGAGGAGGGAAGAGGAGAGGAGAGGAGAGCAGTTCTGCTCTGTCAGGCCTGCAGTTCTGCGTGACAAGCCCTGAGCAAGCCCTGAGACCTCCATACATGATACTACAGGCAGTATTGCTACTGGAAGGAAGGCTGCACTGGCAACAAATCCACACTGTCTTTTTGCAAAAAAGGGACTCCATTAGGTTGCTTACTCCCCTATTTTGTAGGTACAGGGACTGATTTGGAGCCAGCACCCCAAAGGCTTCCTCCAAAGGGCTGCACATATGCGGCTGTGTCACCCCCATGTCACAATGCCAGCACCCGGCAACGCAGTGGTCACCAGGCCCCACGCAGGATCCAGAGGAGCAGCCTCCCGTGTCCACTGCCAGAGCTGGCCCGGGGGCAGCCCCAGCACATCTGACAGGAAGCACTTGAGGACCTGCTGGAATCACAGGCCAGGGGCTGAGGGAAGAAAACCTTGCATGAGGCTGCTGGAGGTTCTCCGCTGCAAGACAATCTGCTGGCAGGGCCACCTTCCAAGCTCGGCTCATGGATGCAAATCCTTTTCAACTGGATAGCAGTGGCAAGACCAAGGCAATTCCTTCTTGAGGAGCACTGCACAGCTCACCATCCTCATCTCCTACAGAGCAACGCTCAGGAGCCGTAAGAGATAGGATGTCGAGGGCTTGCAAGGGCTTGCAAGGGCTTGCAGTGCTTTGGAACACCCACTGGTGTCCTACACAGGGACAGCAAGGATTCTTGCCCACAAGGTCTATCAGCTCAGAGGCACTTGGGCACTCTGGCAAGTCCGCCAGATAGCTCCAGCTCAAGGGAGGATAGGGCTTGGGCAGCTCCTGGGAAGCATGAGCAGCCTGTGGGACAAGGAGCCAGGTCTGGCTCACATGCTCAGGGAACAGCCCATGGCCAGCACTGGGCTCAGCAAGGAACTTTTTCCCCCGCGGCACATTGGCACTGGTCCCCGGCGGTTTTTTGCCTTCCTCTGCAGTTCTCAGCACGGCCCCTTGCCACCATTTCTTTGGGCCATTTGGCCTGGGAGCCGGCTGCTCATGCTCCACCATGCTGGCAGCCGCAGCTGCCACTTCTCAGCTCTCCCTGCAGCTAACACAAGCGCCTGGCAGGGACCAGAGCGCTTCTCATGCATCCCTGGCCAAGAAGCACAGCAGCCAAACAAGTTGTGGAAGGGAAAAAGTCTGCTCGTCATCGCTACATGTCACGCTTTGGAAGAGATGCCACGGTACCACTCACCTCTTCTTCCTCTTCTTCCTCTTCTTCCTCTTCTTCTTCTTCTTCTTCTTCTTCTTCTTCTTCTTCTTCCTCTTTTGTGCATGGTCAGTCCCACAACTCCTTGTCAAGGTTCTCCCTCTGCAGGAACCGCGCACAGCTTGGCCTCTATTCCTGCTGCTGCTCTCTGCAGCTCTGGGACTTGCCTTTGCCAGCCTGCAAGGGATCTTTTCTCATGCTAAACTGAAGAATGCCTCAGCCTACTCCTGGCTACACTTGGGCTTGAGCTAATGCTTGTGAGCCTGGGTTCTGAAACAGAGTCACAAAGGGAAAAAAAATGACATGAAATAACATAACATGAATTAACATCAAATCAAGAAAATTAATAAATTAACAACAAAATAAAATAAAATTCATTGTGTTTTGTGTCCTTGACATTGATTTTGGAACTGAAAACCCTCTGTCCTTTCAGGCAAACAGTCTCTTAGATATTGGACTGGCGGACAGGAGAGGAGAGGAGAGGAGAGGAGAGGAGAGGAGAGGAGAGGAGAGGAGAGGAGAGGAGAGGAGAGCAGTTCTGCTCTGTCAGGCCTGCAGTTCTGCGTGACAAGCCCTGAGCGAGCCCTGAGGCCTCCATACATGATACTACAGGCAGTATTGCTACTGGAAGGAAGGCTGCACTGGCAACAAATCCACACTGTCTTTTTGCAAAAAAGGGACTCTATTAGGTTGCTTACTCCCCTATTTTGTAGGTACAGGGACTGATTTGGAGCCAGCACCCCAAAGGCTTCCTCCAAAGGGCTGCACATATGCGGCTGTGTCACCCCCATGTCACAATGCCAGCACCCGGCAACGCAGTGGTCACCAGGCCCCACGCAGGATCCAGAGGAGCAGCCTCCCGTGTCCACTGCCAGAGCTGGCCCGGGGGCAGCCCCAGCACATCTCACAGGAAGCACTTGAGGAGCTGCTGGAATCACAGGCCAGGGGCTGAGGGAAGAAAACCTTGCATGAGGCTGCTGGAGGTTCTCCGCTGCAAGACAATCTGCTGGCAGGGCCACCTTCCAAGCTCGGCTCATGGATGCAAATCCTTTTCAACTGGATAGCAGTGGCAAGACCAAGGCAATTCCTTCTTGAGGAGCACTGCACAGCTCACCATCCTCATCTCCTACAGAGCAACGCTCAGGAGCCGTAAGAGATAGGATGTCGAGGGCTTGCAAGGGCTTGCAAGGGCTTGCAGTGCTTTGGAACACCCACTGGTGTCCTACACAGGGACAGCAAGGATTCTTGCCCACAAGGTCTATCAGCTCAGAGGCACTTGGGCACTCTGGCAAGTCTGCCAGATAGCTCCAGCTCAAGGGAGGATAGGGCTTGGGCAGCTCCTGGGAAGCATGAGCAGCCTGTGGGACAAGGAGCCAGGTCTGGCTCACATGCTCAGGGAACAGCCCATGGCCAGCACTGGGCTCAGCAAGGAACTTTTTCCCCCGGGGCACCTTGGCACTGGTCCCCGGCGGTTTTTTGCCTTCCTCTGCAGTTCTCAGCACGGCCCCTTGCCACCATTTCTTTGGGCCATTTGGCCTGGGAGCCGGCTGCTCATGCTCCACCATGCTGGCAGCCGCAGCTGCCACTTCTCAGCTCTCCCTGCAGCTAACACAAGCGCCTGGCAGGGACCAGAGCGCTTCTCATGCATCCCTGGCCAAGAAGCACAGCAGCCAAACAAGTTGTGGAAGGCAAAAAGTCTGCTCGTCATCGCTACATGTCACGCTTTGGAAGAGGTGCCACGGTACCACTCACCTCTTCTTCCTCTTCTTCCTCTTCTTCCTCTTCTTCTTCTTCTTCTTCTTCTTCTTCTTCTTCTTCCTCTTTTGTGCATGGTCAGTCCCACAACTCCTTGTCAAGGTTCTCCCTCTGCAGGAACCGCGCACAGCTTGGCCTCTATTCCTGCTGCTGCTCTCTGCAGCTCTGGGACTTGCCTTTGCCAGCCTGCAAGGGATCTTTTCTCATGCTAAACTGAAGAATGCCTCAGCCTACTCCTGGCTACACTTGGGCTTGAGCTAATGCTTGTGAGCCTGGGTTCTGAAACAGAGTCACAAAGGGAAAAAAAAAGACATGAAATAACAGAACATGAATTAACATAAAATCAAGAAAATTAATAAATTAACAACAAAATAAAATCAAATTCATTGTGTTATGTGTCCTTGACATTGATTTTGGAACTGAAAACCCTCTGTCCTTTCAGGCAAACAGTCTCTTAGATATTGGACTGGCGGACAGGAGAGGAGAGGAGAGGAGAGGAGAGGAGAGGAGAGGAGAGGAGAGGAGAGGAGAGGAGAGGAGAGGAGAGGAGAGGAGAGGAGAGGAGAGCAGTTCTGCTCTGTCAGGCCTGCAGTTCTGCGTGACAAGCCCTGAGCGAGCCCTGAGGCCTCCATACATGATACTACAGGCAGTATTGCTACTGGAAGGAAGGCTGCACTGGCAACAAATCCACACTGTCTTTTTGCAAAAAAGGGACTCTATTAGGTTGCTTACTCCCCTATTTTGTAGGTACAGGGACTGATTTGGAGCCAGCACCCCAAAGGCTTCCTCCAAAGGGCTGCACATATGCGGCTGTGTCAGCCCCATGTCACAATGCCAGCACCCGGCAACGCAGTGGTCACCAGGCCCCACGCAGGATCCAGAGGAGCAGCCTCCCGTGTCCACTGCCAGAGCTGGCCCGGGGGCAGCCCCAGCACATCTGACAGGAAGCACTTGAGGAGCTGCTGGAATCACAGGCCAGGGGCTGAGGGAAGAAAACCTTGCATGAGGCTGCTGGAGGTTCTCCGCTGCAAGACAATCTGCTGGCAGGGCCACCTTCCAAGCTCGGCTCATGGATGCAAATCCTTTTCAACTGGATAGCAGTGGCAAGACCAAGGCAATTCCTTCTTGAGGAGCACTGCACAGCTCACCATCCTCATCTCCTACAGAGCAACGCTCAGGAGCCGTAAGAGATAGGATGTCGAGGGCTTGCAAGGGCTTGCAAGGGCTTGCAGTGCTTCGGAACACCCACTGGTGTCCTACACAGGGACAGCAAGGATTCTTGCCCACAAGGTCTATCAGCTCAGAGGCACTTGGGCACTCTGGCAAGTCCGCCAGATAGCTCCAGCTCAAGGGAGGATAGGGCTTGGGCAGCTCCTGGGAAGCATGAGCAGCCTGTGGGACAAGGAGCCAGGTCTGGCTCACATGCTCAGGGAACAGCCCATGGCCAGCACTGGGCTCAGCAAGGAACTTTTTCCCCCGGGGCACATTGGCACTGGTCCCCGGCGGTTTTTGCCTTCCTCTGCAGTTCTCAGCACGGCCCCTTGCCACCATTTCTTTGGGCCATTTGGCCTGGGAGCCGGCTGCTCATGCTCCACCATGCTGGCAGCCGCAGCTGCCACTTCTCAGCTCTCCCTGCAGCTAACACAAGCGCCTGGCAGGGACCAGAGCGCTTCTCATGCATCCCTGCCCAAGAAGCACAGCAGCCAAACAAGTTGTGCAAGGCAAAAAGTCTGCTCGTCATCGCTACATGTCACGCTTTGGAAGAGATGCCACGGTACCACTCACCTCTTCTTCCTCTTCTTCCTCTTCTTCTTCTTCTTCTTCTTCTTCTTCTTCTTCTTCTTCCTCTTTTGTGCATGGTCAGTCCCACAACTCCTTGTCAAGGTTCTCCCTCTGCAGGAACCGCGGACAGCTTGGCCTCTATTCCTGCTGCTGCTCTCTGCAGCTCTGGGACTTGCCTTTGCCAGCCTGCAAGGGATCTTTTCTCATGCTAAACTGAAGAATGCCTCAGCCTACTCCTGGCTACACTTGGGCTTGAGCTAATGCTTGTGAGCCTGGGTTCTGAAACAGAGTCACAAAGGGAAAAAAAAAGACATGAAATAACAGAACATGAATTAACATAAAATCAAGAAAATTAATAAATTAACAACAAAATAAAATAAAATTCATTGTGTTCTGTGTCCTTGACATTGATTTTGGAACTGAAAACCCTCTGTCCTTTCAGGCAAACAGTCTCTTAGATATTGGACTGGCGGACGGGAGAGGAGAGGAGAGGAGAGGAGAGGAGAGGAGAGGAGAGGAGAGGAGAGGAGAGGAGAGGAGAGGAGAGGAGAGGAGAGCAGTTCTGCTCTGTCAGGCCTGCAGTTCTGCGTGACAAGCCCTGAGCGAGCCCTGAGGCCTCCATACATGATACTACAGGCAGTATTGCTACTGGAAGGAAGGCTGCACTGGCAACAAATCCACACTGTCTTTTTGCAAAAAAGGGACTCTATTAGGTTGCTTACTCCCCTATTTTGTAGGTACAGGGACTGATTTGGAGCCAGCACCCCAAAGGCTTCCTCCAAAGGGCTGCACATATGCGGCTGTGTCAGCCCCATGTCACAATGCCAGCACCCGGCAACGCAGTGGTCACCAGGCCCCACGCAGGATCCAGAGGAGCAGCCTCCCGTGTCCACTGCCAGAGCTGGCCCAGGGGCAGCCCCAGCACATCTGACAGGAAGCACTTGAGGAGCTGCTGGAATCACAGGCCAGGGGCTGAGGGAAGAAAACCTTGCATGAGGCTGCTGGAGGTTCTCCGCTGCAAGACAATCTGCTGGCAGGGCCACCTTCCAAGCTCGGCTCATGGATGCAAATCCTTTTCAACTGGATAGCAGTGGCAAGACCAAGGCAATTCCTTCTTGAGGAGCACTGCACAGCTCACCATCCTCATCTCCTACAGAGCAACGCTCAGGAGCCGTAAGAGATAGGATGTCGAGGGCTTGCAAGGGCTTGCAAGGGCTTGCAGTGCTTTGGAACACCCACTGGTGTCCTACACAGGGACAGCAAGGATTCTTGCCCACAAGGTCTATCAGCTCAGAGGCACTTGGGCACTCTGGCAAGTCCGCCAGATAGCTCCAGCTCAAGGGAGGATAGGGCTTGGGCAGCTCCTGGGAAGCATGAGCAGCCTGTGGGACAAGGAGCCAGGTCTGGCTCACATGCTCAGGGAACAGCCCATGGCCAGCACTGGGCTCAGCAAGGAACTTTTTCCCCCGCGGCACATTGGCACTGGTCCCCGGCGGTTTTTTGCCTTCCTCTGCAGTTCTCAGCACGGCCCCTTGCCACCATTTCTTTGGGCCATTTGGCCTGGGAGCCGGCTGCTCATGCTCCACCATGCTGGCAGCCGCAGCTGCCACTTCTCAGCTCTCCCTGCAGCTAACACAAGCGCCTGGCAGGGACCAGAGCGCTTCTCATGCATCCCTGGCCAAGAAGCACAGCAGCCAAACAAGTTGTGGAAGGCAAAAAGTCTGCTCGTCATCGCTACATGTCACGCTTTGGAAGAGGTGCCACGGTACCACTCACCTCTTCTTCCTCTTCTTCCTCTTCTTCCTCTTCTTCTTCTTCTTCTTCCTCTTTTGTGCATGGTCAGTCCCACAACTCCTTGTCAAGGTTCTCCCTCTGCAGGAAGCGCGGACAGCTTGGCCTCTATTCCTGCTGCTGCTCTCTGCAGCTCTGGGACTTGCCTTTGCCAGCCTGCAAGGGATCTTTTCTCATGCTAAACTGAAGAATGCCTCAGCCTACTCCTGGCTACACTTGGGCTTGAGCTAATGCTTGTGAGCCTGGGTTCTGAAACAGAGTCACAAAGGGAAAAAAAAAGACATGAAATAACAGAACATGAATTAACATAAAATCAAGAAAATTAATAAATTAACAACAAAATAAAATCAAATTCATTGTGTTATGTGTCCTTGACATTGATTTTGGAACTGAAAACCCTCTGTCCTTTCAGGCAAACAGTCTCTTAGATATTGGACTGGCGGACAGGAGAGAAGAGGAGAGGAGAGGAGAGGAGAGGAGAGGAGATGAGAGGAGAGGAGAGGAGAGCAGTTCTGCTCTGTCAGGCCTGCAGTTCTGCGTGACAAGCCCTGAGCGAGCCCTGAGGCCTCCATACATGATACTACAGGCAGTATTGCTACTGGAAAGAAGGCTGCACTGGCAACAAATCCACACTGTCTTTTTGCAAAAAAGGGACTCTATTAGGTTGCTTACTCCCCTATTTTGTAGCTACAGGGACTGATTTGGAGCCAGCACCCCAAAGGCTTCCTCCAAAGGGCTGCACATATGCGGCTGTGTCACCCCCATGTCACAATGCCAGCACCCGGCAACGCAGTGGTCACCAGGCCCCACGCAGGATCCAGAGGAGCAGCCTCCCGTGTCCACTGCCAGAGCTGGCCCGGGGGCAGCCCCAGCACATCTGACAGGAAGCACTTGAGGAGCTGCTGGAATCACAGGCCAGGGGCTGAGGGAAGAAAACCTTGCATGAGGCTGCTGGAGGTTCTCCGCTGCAAGACAATCTGCTGGCAGGGCCACCTTCCAAGCTCGGCTCATGGATGCAAATCCTTTTCAACTGGATAGCAGTGGCAAGACCAAGGCAATTCCTTCTTGAGGAGCACTGCACAGCTCACCATCCTCATCTCCTACAGAGCAATGCTCAGGAGCCGTAAGAGATAGGATGTCGAGGGCTTGCAAGGGCTTGCAAGGGCTTGTAGTGCTTTGGAACACCCACTGGTGTCCTACACAGGGACAGCAAGGATTCTTGCCCACAAGGTCTATCAGCTCAGAGGCACTTGGGCACTCTGGCAAGTCCGCCAGATAGCTCCAGCTCAAGGGAGGATAGGGCTTGGGCAGCTCCTGGGAAGCATGAGCAGCCTGTGGGACAAGGAGCCAGGTCTGGCTCACATGCTCAGGGAACAGCCCATGGCCAGCACTGGGCTCAGCAAGGAACTTTTTCCCCCGGGGCACATTGGCACTGGTCCCCGGCGGTTTTTTGCCTTCCTCTGCAGTTCTCAGCACGGCCCCTTGCCACCATTTCTTTGGGCCATTTGGCCTGGGAGCCGGCTGCTCATGCTCCACCATGCTGGCAGCCGCAGCTGCCACTTCTCAGCTCTCCCTGCAGCTAACACAAGCGCCTGGCAGGGACCAGAGCGCTTCTCATGCATCCCTGGCCAAGAAGCACAGCAGCCAAACAAGTTGTGGAAGGCAAAAAGTCTGCTCGTCATCGCTACATGTCACGCTTTGGAAGAGATGCCACGGTACCACTCACCTCTTCTTCCTCTTCTTCCTCTTCTTCTTCTTCTTCTTCTTCTTCTTCCTCTTTTGTGCATGGTCAGTCCCACAACTCCTTGTCAAGGTTCTCCCTCTGCAGGAACCGCGGACAGCTTGGCCTCTATTCCTGCTGCTGCTCTCTGCAGCTCTGGGACTTGCCTTTGCCAGCCTGCAAGGGATCTTTTCTCATGCTAAACTGAAGAATGCCTCAGCCTACTCCTGGCTACACTTGGGCTTGAGCTAATGCTTGTGAGCCTGGGTTCTGAAACAGAGTCACAAAGGGAAAAAAAAAGACATGAAATAACAGAACATGAATTAACATAAAATCAAGAAAATTAATAAATTAACAACAAAATAAAATAAAATTCATTGTGTTATGTGTCCTTGACATTGATTTTGGAACTGAAAACCCTCTGTCCTTTCAGGCAAACAGTCTCTTAGATATTGGACTGGCGGACAGGAGAGAAGAGGAGAGGAGAGGAGAGGAGAGGACAGGAGAGGAGAGGAGAGGAGAGGAGAGGAGAGCAGTTCTGCTCTGTCAGGCCTGCAGTTCTGCGTGACAAGCCCTGAGCGAGCCCTGAGGCCTCCATACATGATACTACAGGCAGTATTGCTACTGGAAGGAAGGCTGCACTGGCAACAAATCCACACTGTCTTTTTGCAAAAAAGGGACTCTATTAGGTTGCTTACTCCCCTATTTTGTAGGTACAGGGACTGATTTGGAGCCAGCACCCCAAAGGCTTCCTCCAAAGGGCTGCACATATGCGGCTGTGTCACCCCCATGTCACAATGCCAGCACCCGGCAACGCAGTGGTCACCAGGCCCCACGCAGGATCCAGAGGAGCAGCCTCCCGTGTCCACTGCCAGAGCTGGCCCGGGGGCAGCCCCAGCACATCTGACAGGAAGCACTTGAGGAGCTGCTGGAATCACAGGCCAGGGGCTGAGGGAAGAAAACCTTGCATGAGGCTGCTGGAGGTTCTCCGCTGCAAGACAATCTGCTGGCAGGGCCACCTTCCAAGCTCGGCTCATGGATGCAAATCCTTTTCAACTGGATAGCAGTGGCAAGACCAAGGCAATTCCTTCTTGAGGAGCACTGCACAGCTCACCATCCTCATCTCCTACACAGCAACGCTCAGGAGCCGTAAGAGATAGGATGTCGAGGGCTTGCAAGGGCTTGCAAGGGCTTGCAGTGCTTCGGAAAACCCACTGGTGTCCTACACAGGGACAGCAAGGATTCTTGCCCACAAGGTCTATCAGCTCAGAGGCACTTGGGCACTCTGGCAAGTCCGCCAGATAGCTCCAGCTCAAGGGAGGATAGGGCTTGGGCAGCTCCTGGGAAGCATGAGCAGCCTGTGGGACAAGGAGCCAGGTCTGGCTCACATGCTCAGGGAACAGCCCATGGCCAGCACTGGGCTCAGCAAGGAACTTTTTCCCCCGCGGCACATTGGCACTGGTCCCCGGCGTTTTTTTGCCTTCCTCTGCAGTTCTCAGCACCGCCCCTTGCCACCATTTCTTTGGGCCATTTGGCCTGGGAGCCGGCTGCTCATGCTCCACCATGCTGGCAGCCGCAGCTGCCACTTCTCAGCTCTCCCTGCAGCTAACACAAGCGCCTGGCAGGGACCAGAGCACTTCTCATGCATCCCTGGCCAAGAAGCACAGCAGCCAAACAAGTTGTGGAAGGCAAAAAGTCTGCTCGTCATCGCTACATGTCACGCTTTGGAAGAGATGCCACGGTACCACTCACCTCTTCTTCCTCTTCTTCCTCTTCTTCTTCTTCTTCTTCTTCTTCCTCCTCTTTTGTGCATGGTCAGTCCCACAACTCCTTGTCAAGGTTCTCCCTCTGCAGGAAGCGCGGACAGCTTGGCCTCTATTCCTGCTGCTGCTCTCTGCAGCTCTGGGACTTACCTTTGCCAGCCTGCAAGGGATCTTTTCTCAGGCTAAACTGAAGAATGCCTCAGCCTACTCCTGGCTACACTTGGGCTTGAGCTAATGCTTGTGAGCCTGGGTTCTGAAACAGAGTCACAAAGGGAAAAAAAATGACATGAAATAACAGAACATGAATTAACATAAAATCAAGAAAATTAATAAATTAACAACAAAATAAAATAAAATTCATTGTGTTATGTGTCCTTGACATTGATTTTGGAACTGAAAACCCTCTGTCCTTTCAGGCAAACAGTCTCTTAGATATTGGACTGGCGGACAGGAGAGAAGAGGAGAGGAGAGGAGAGGAGAGGAGAGGAGAGGAGAGGAGAGGAGAGGAGAGGAGAGGAGAGGAGAGGAGAGGAGAGGAGAGGAGAGGAGAGCAGTTCTGCTCTGTCAGGCCTGCAGTTCTGCGTGACAAGCCCTGAGCGAGCCCTGAGGCCTCCATACATGATACTACAGGCAGTATTGCTACTGGAAGGAAGGCTGCACTGGCAACAAATCCACACTGTCTTTTTGCAAAAAAGGGACTCTATTAGGTTACTTACTCCCCTATTTTGTAGGTACAGGGACTGATTTGGAGCCAGCACCCCAAAGGCTTCCTCCAAAGGGCTGCACATATGCGGCTGTGTCACCCCCATGTCACAATGCCAGCACCCGGCAACGCAGCGGTCACCAGGCCCCACGCAGGATCCAGAGGAGCAGCCTCCCGTGTCCACAGCCAGAGCTGGCCCGGGGGCAGCCCCAGCACATCTGACAGGAAGCACTTGAGGAGCTGCTGGAATCACAGGCCAGGGGCTGAGGGAAGAAAACCTTGCATGAGGCTGCTGGAGGTTCTCCGCTGCAAGACAATCTGCTGGCAGGGCCACCTTCCAAGCTCGGCTCATGGATGCAAATCCTTTTCAACTGGATAGCAGTGGCAAGACCAAGGCAATTCCTTCTTGAGGAGCACTGCACAGCTCACCATCCTCATCTCCTACACAGCAACGCTCAGGAGCCGTAAGAGATAGGATGTCGAGGGCTTGCAAGGGCTTGCAAGGGCTTGCAGTGCTTTGGAACACCCACTGGTGTCCTACACAGGGACAGCAAGGATTCTTGCCCACAAGGTCTATCAGCTCCGAGGCACTTGGGCACTCTGGCAAGTCCGCGACATAGCTCCAGCTCAAGGGAGGATAGGGCTTGGGCAGCTCCTGGGAAGCATGAGCAGCCTGTGGGACAAGGAGCCAGGTCTGGCTCACATGCTCAGGGAACAGCCCATGGCCAGCACTGGGCTCAGCAAGGAACTTTTTCCCCCGGGGCACATTGGCACTGGTCCCCGGCGGTTTTTTGCCTTCCTCTGCAGTTCTCAGCACGGCCCCTTGCCACCATTTCTTTGGGCCATTTGGCCTGGGAGCCGGCTGCTCATGCTCCACCATGCTGGCAGCCGCAGCTGCCACTTCTCAGCTCTCCCTGCAGCTAACACAAGCGCCTGGCAGGGACCAGAGCGCTTCTCATGCATCCCTGGCCAAGAAGCACAGCAGCCAAACAAGTTGTGGAAGGCAAAAAGTCTGCTCGTCATCGCTACATGTCACGCTTTGGAAGAGATGCCACGGTACCACTCACCTCTTCTTCCTCTTCTTCCTCTTCTTCTTCTTCTTCTTCTTCTTCTTCCTCTTTTGTGCATGGTCAGTCCCACAACTCCTTGTCAAGGTTCTCCCTCTGCAGGAAGCGCGGACAGCTTGGCCTCTATTCCTGCTGCTGCTCTCTGCATCTCTGGGACTTGCCTTTGCCAGCCTGCAAGGGATCTTTTCTCATGCTAAACTGAAGAATGCCTCAGCCTACTCCTGGCTACACTTGGGCTTGAGCTAATGCTTGTGAGCCTGGGTTCTGAAACAGAGTCACAAAGGGAAAAAAAAAGACATGAAATAACAGAACATGAATTAACATAAAATCAAGAAAATTAATAAATTAACAACAAAATAAAATCAAATTCATTGTGTTATGTGTCCTTGACATTGATTTTGGAACTGAAAACCCTCTGTCCTTTCAGGCAAACAGTCTCTTAGATATTGGACTGGCGGACAGGAGAGAAGAGGAGAGGAGAGGAGAGGAGAGGAGAGGAGAGGAGAGGAGAGGAGAGGAGAGGAGAGGAGAGGAGAGGAGAGGAAAGGAGAGGAGAGGAGAGGAGTAGAGCAGTTCTGCTCTGTCAGGCCTGCAGTTCTGCGTGACAAGCCCTGAGCGAGCCCTGAGGCCTCCATACATGATACTACAGGCAGTATTGCTACTGGAAGGAAGGCTGCACTGGCAACAAATCCACACTGTCTTTTTGCAAAAAAGGGACTCTATTAGGTTGCTTACTCCCCTATTTTGTAGGTACAGGGACTGATTTGGAGCCAGCACCCCAAAGGCTTCCTCCAAAGGGCTGCACATATGTGGCTGTGTCACCCCCATGTCACAATGCCAGCACCCGGCAACGCAGCGGTCACCAGGCCCCACGCAGGATCCAGAGGAGCAGCCTCCCGTGTCCACTGCCAGAGCTGGCCCGGGGGCAGCCCCAGCACATCTGACAGGAAGCACTTGAGGAGCTGCTGGAATCACAGGCCAGGGGCTGAGGGAAGAAAACCTTGCATGAGGCTGCTGGAGGTTCTCCGCTGCAAGACAATCTGCTGGCAGGGCCACCTTCCAAGCTCGGCTCATGGATGCAAATCCTTTTCAACTGGATAGCAGTGGCAAGACCAAGGCAATTCCTTCTTGAGGAGCACTGCACAGCTCACCATCCTCATCTCCTACAGAGCAACGCTCAGGAGCCGTAAGAGATAGGATGTCGAGGGCTTGCAAGGGCTTGCAAGGGCTTGCAGTGCTTTGGAACACCCACTGGTGTCCTACACAGGGACAGCAAGGATTCTTGCCCACAAGGTCTATCAGCTCAGAGGCACTTGGGCACTCTGGCAAGTCCGCCAGATAGCTCCAGCTCAAGGGAGGATAGGGCTTGGGCAGCTCCTGGGAAGCATGAGCAGCCTGTGGGACAAGGAGCCAGGTCTGGCTCACATGCTCAGGGAACAGCCCATGGCCAGCACTGGGCTCAGCAAGGAACTTTTTCCCCCGGGGCACCTTGGCACTGGTCCCCGGCGGTTTTTTGCCTTCCTCTGCAGTTCTCAGCACGGCCCCTTGCCACCATTTCTTTGGGCCATTTGGCCTGGGAGCCGGCTGCTCATGCTCCACCATGCTGGCAGCCGCAGCTGCCACTTCTCAGCTCTCCCTGCAGCTAACACAAGCGCCTGGCAGGGACCAGAGCGCTTCTCATGCATCCCTGGCCAAGAAGCACAGCAGCCAAACAAGTTGTGGAAGGCAAAAAGTCTGCTCGTCATCGCTACATGTCACGCTTTGGAAGAGATGCCACGGTACCACTCACCTCTTCTTCCTCTTCTTCCTCTTCTTCTTCTTCTTCTTCTTCTTCTTCCTCTTTTGTGCATGGTCAGTCCCACAACTCCTTGTCAAGGTTCTCCCTCTGCAGGAAGCGCGGACAGCTTGGCCTCTATTCCTGCTGCTGCTTTCTGCAGCTCTGGGACTTGCCTTTGCCAGCCTGCAAGGGATCTTTTCTCATGCTAAACTGAAGAATGCCTCAGCCTACTCCTGGCTACACTTGGGCTTGAGCTAATGCTTGTGAGCCTGGGTTCTGAAACAGAGTCACAAAGGGAAAAAAAATGACACGAAGAAACATAACATGAATTAACATAAAATCAAGAAAATTAATAAATTAACAACAAAATAAAATAAAATTCATTGTGTTATGTGTCCTTGACATTGATTTTGGAACTGAAAACCCTCTGTCCTTTCAGGCAAACAGTCTCTTAGATATTGGACTGGGGGACAGGAGAGAAGAGGAGAGGAGAGGAGAGGAGAGGAGAGGAGAGGAGAGGAGAGGAGAGGAGAGGAGAGGAGAGGAGAGGAGAGGAGAGGAAAGGAGAGGAGAGGAGAGGAGTAGAGCAGTTCTGCTCTGTCAGGCCTGCAGTTCTGCGTGACAAGCCCTGAGCGAGCCCTGAGGCCTCCATACATGATACTACAGGCAGTATTGCTACTGGAAGGAAGGCTGCACTGGCAACAAATCCACACTGTCTTTTTGCAAAAAAGGGACTCTATTAGGTTGCTTACTCTCCTATTTTGTAGGTACAGGGACTGATTTGGAGCCAGCACCCCAAAGGCTTCCTCCAAAGGGCTGCACATATGTGGCTGTGTCACCCCCATGTCACAATGCCAGCACCCGGCAACGCAGCGGTCACCAGGCCCCACGCAGGATCCAGAGGAGCAGCCTCCCGTGTCCACAGCCAGAGCTGGCCCGGGGGCAGCCCCAGCACATCTGACAGGAAGCACTTGAGGAGCTGCTGGAATCACAGGCCAGGGGCTGAGGGAAGAAAACCTTGCATGAGGCTGCTGGAGGTTCTCCGCTGCAAGACAATCTGCTGGCAGGGCCACCTTCCAAGCTCGGCTCATGGATGCAAATCCTTTTCAACTGGATAGCAGTGGCAAGACCAAGGCAATTCCTTCTTGAGGAGCACTGCACAGCTCACCATCCTCATCTCCTACAGAGCAACGCTCAGGAGCCGTAAGAGATAGGATGTCGAGGGCTTGCAAGGGCTTGCAAGGGCTTGCAGTGCTTTGGAACACCCACTGGTGTCCTACACAGGGACAGCAAGGATTCTTGCCCACAAGGTCTATCAGCTCAGAGGCACTTGGGCACTCTGGCAAGTCCGCGACATAGCTCCAGCTCAAGGGAGGATAGGGCTTGGGCAGCTCCTGGGAAGCATGAGCAGCCTGTGGGACAAGGAGCCAGGTCTGGCTCACATGCTCAGGGAACAGCCCATGGCCAGCACTGGGCTCAGCAAGGAACTTTTTCCCCCGGGGCACATTGGCACTGGTCCCCGGCGGTTTTTTGCCTTCCTCTGCAGTTCTGAGCACGGCCCCTTGCCACCATTTCTTTGGGCCATTTGGCCTGGGAGCCGGCTGCTCATGCTCCACCATGCTGGCAGCCGCAGCTGCCACTTCTCAGCTCTCCCTGCAGCTAACACAAGCGCCTGGCAGGGACCAGAGCGCTTCTCATGCATCCCTGGCCAAGAAGCACAGCAGCCAAACAAGTTGTGGAAGGCAAAAAGTCTGCTCGTCATCGCTACATGTCACGCTTTGGAAGAGATGCCACGGTACCACTCACCTCTTCTTCCTCTTCTTCCTCTTCTTCTTCTTCTTCTTCTTCTTCTTCCTCTTTTGTGCATGGTCAGTCCCACAACTCCTTGTCAAGGTTCTCCCTCTGCAGGAAGCGCGGACAGCTTGGCCTCTATTCCTGCTGCTGCTCTCTGCATCTCTGGGACTTGCCTTTGCCAGCCTGCAAGGGATCTTTTCTCATGCTAAACTGAAGAATGCCTCAGCCTACTCCTGGCTACACTTGGGCTTGAGCTAATGCTTGTGAGCCTGGGTTCTGAAACAGAGTAACAAAGGGAAAAAAAATGACATGAAATAACAGAACATGAATTAACATAAAATCAAGAAAATTAATAAATTAACAACAAAATAAAATAAAATTCATTGTGTTATGTGTCCTTGACATTGATTTTGGAACTGAAAACCCTCTGTCCTTTCAGGCAAACAGTCTCTTAGATATTGGACTGGCGGACAGGAGAGAAGAGGAGAGGAGAGGAGAGGAGAGGAGAGGAGAGGAGAGGAGAGGAGAGGAGAGGAGAGGAGAGGAGAGGAAAGGAGAGGAGAGGAGAGGAGTAGAGCAGTTCTGCTCTGTCAGGCCTGCAGTTCTGCGTGACAAGCCCTGAGCGAGCCCTGAGGCCTCCATACATGATACTACAGGCAGTATTGCTACTGGAAGGAAGGCTGCACTGGCAACAAATCCACACTGTCTTTTTGCAAAAAAGGGACTCTATTAGGTTGCTTACTCCCCTATTTTGTAGGTACAGGGACTGATTTGGAGCCAGCACCCCAAAGGCTTCCTCCAAAGGGCTGCACATATGTGGCTGTGTCACCCCCATGTCACAATGCCAGCACCCGGCAACGCAGTGGTCACCAGGCCCCACGCAGGATCCAGAGGAGCAGCCTCCCGTGTCCACAGCCAGAGCTGGCCCGGGGGCAGCCCCAGCACATCTGACAGGAAGCACTTGAGGAGCTGCTGGAATCACAGGCCAGGGGCTGAGGGAAGAAAACCTTGCATGAGGCTGCTGGAGGTTCTCCGCTGCAAGACAATCTGCTGGCAGGGCCACCTTCCAAGCTCGGCTCATGGATGCAAATCCTTTTCAACTGGATAGCAGTGGCAAGACCAAGGCAATTCCTTCTTGAGGAGCACTGCACAGCTCACCATCCTCATCTCCTACAGAGCAACGCTCAGGAGCCGTAAGAGATAGGATGTCGAGGGCTTGCAAGGGCTTGCAAGGGCTTGCAGTGCTTTGGAACACCCACTGGTGTCCTACACAGGGACAGCAAGGATTCTTGCCCACAAGGTCTATCAGCTCAGAGGCACTTGGGCACTCTGGCAAGTCCGCCAGATAGCTCCAGCTCAAGGGAGGATAGGGCTTGGGCAGCTCCTGGGAAGCATGAGCAGCCTGTGGGACAAGGAGCCAGGTCTGGCTCACATGCTCAGGGAACAGCCCATGGCCAGCACTGGGCTCAGCAAGGAACTTTTTCCCCCGGGGCACCTTGGCACTGGTCCCCGGCGGTTTTTTGCCTTCCTCTGCAGTTCTCAGCACGGCCCCTTGCCACCATTTCTTTGGGCCATTTGGCCTGGGAGCCGGCTGCTCATGCTCCACCATGCTGGCAGCCGCAGCTGCCACTTCTCAGCTCTCCCTGCAGCTAACACAAGCGCCTGGCAGGGACCAGAGCGCTTCTCATGCATCCCTGGCCAAGAAGCACAGCAGCCAAACAAGTTGTGGAAGGCAAAAAGTCTGCTCGTCATCGCTACATGTCACGCTTTGGAAGAGATGCCACGGTACCACTCACCTCTTCTTCCTCTTCTTCCTCTTCTTCTTCTTCTTCTTCTTCTTCTTCCTCTTTTGTGCATGGTCAGTCCCACAACTCCTTGTCAAGGTTCTCCCTCTGCAGGAAGCGCGGACAGCTTGGCCTCTATTCCTGCTGCTGCTCTCTGCAGCTCTGGGACTTGCCTTTGCCAGCCTGCAAGGGATCTTTTCTCATGCTAAACTGAAGAATGCCTCAGCCTACTCCTGGCTACACTTGGGCTTGAGCTAATGCTTGTGAGCCTGGGTTCTGAAACAGAGTCACAAAGGGAAAAAAAAAAGACATGAAATAACAGAACATGAATTAACATAAAATCAAGAAAATTAATAAATTAACAACAAAATAAAATAAAATTCATTGTGTTATGTGTCCTTGACATTGATTTTGGAACTGAAAACCCTCTGTCCTTTCAGGCAAACAGTCTCTTAGATATTGGACTGGGGGACAGGAGAGAAGAGGACAGGAGAGGAGAGGAGAGGAGAGGAGAGGAGAGGAGAGGAGAGGAGAGGAGAGGAAAGGAGAGGAGAGGAGAGGAGTAGAGCAGTTCTGCTCTGTCAGGCCTGCAGTTCTGCGTGACAAGCCCTGAGCGAGCCCTGAGGCCTCCATACATGATACTACAGGCAGTATTGCTACTGGAAGGAAGGCTGCACTGGCAACAAATCCACACTGTCTTTTTGCAAAAAAGGGACTCTATTAGGTTGCTTACTCCCCTATTTTGTAGGTACAGGGACTGATTTGGAGCCAGCACCCCAAAGGCTTCCTCCAAAGGGCTGCACATATGTGGCTGTGTCACCCCCATGTCACAATGCCAGCACCCGGCAACGCAGTGGTCACCAGGCCCCACGCAGGATCCAGAGGAGCAGCCTCCCGTGTCCACAGCCAGAGCTGGCCCGGGGGCAGCCCCAGCACATCTGACAGGAAGCACTTGAGGAGCTGCTGGAATCACAGGCCAGGGGCTGAGGGAAGAAAACCTTGCATGAGGCTGCTGGAGGTTCTCCGCTGCAAGACAATCTGCTGGCAGGGCCACCTTCCAAGCTCGGCTCATGGATGCAAATCCTTTTCAACTGGATAGCAGTGGCAAGACCAAGGCAATTCCTTCTTGAGGAGCACTGCACAGCTCACCATCCTCATCTCCTACAGAGCAACGCTCAGGAGCCGTAAGAGATAGGATGTCGAGGGCTTGCAAGGGCTTGCAAGGGCTTGCAGTGCTTTGGAACACCCACTGGTGTCCTACACAGGGACAGCAAGGATTCTTGCCCACAAGGTCTATCAGCTCAGAGGCACTTGGGCACTCTGGCAAGTCCGCGACATAGCTCCAGCTCAAGGGAGGATAGGGCTTGGGCAGCTCCTGGGAAGCATGAGCAGCCTGTGGGACAAGGAGCCAGGTCTGGCTCACATGCTCAGGGAACAGCCCATGGCCAGCACTGGGCTCAGCAAGGAACTTTTTCCCCCGGGGCACATTGGCACTGGTCCCCGGCGGTTTTTTGCCTTCCTCTGCAGTTCTGAGCACGGCCCCTTGCCACCATTTCTTTGGGCCATTTGGCCTGGGAGCCGGCTGCTCATGCTCCACCATGCTGGCAGCCGCAGCTGCCACTTCTCAGCTCTCCCTGCAGCTAACACAAGCGCCTGGCAGGGACCAGAGTGCTTCTCATGCATCCCTGGCCAAGAAGCACAGCAGCCAAACAAGTTGTGGAAGGCAAAAAGTCTGCTCGTCATCGCTACATGTCACGCTTTGGAAGAGATGCCACGGTACCACTCACCTCTTCTTCCTCTTCTTCCTCTTCTTCTTCTTCTTCTTCTTCTTCTTCCTCTTTTGTGCATGGTCAGTCCCACAACTCCTTGTCAAGGTTCTCCCTCTGCAGGAAGCGCGGACAGCTTGGCCTCTATTCCTGCTGCTGCTCTCTGCATCTCTGGGACTTGCCTTTGCCAGCCTGCAAGGGATCTTTTCTCATGCTAAACTGAAGAATGCCTCAGCCTACTCCTGGCTACACTTGGGCTTGAGCTAATGCTTGTGAGCCTGGGTTCTGAAACAGAGTAACAAAGGGAAAAAAAATGACATGAAATAACAGAACATGAATTAACATAAAATCAAGAAAATTAATAAATTAACAACAAAATAAAATCAAATTCATTGTGTTATGTGTCCTTGACATTGATTTTGGAACTGAAAACCCTCTGTCCTTTCAGGCAAACAGTCTCTTAGATATTGGACTGGCGGACAGGAGAGAAGAGGAGAGGAGAGGAGAGGAGAGGAGAGGAGAGGAGAGGAGAGGAGAGGAGAGGAGAGGAGAGGAGAGGAAAGGAGAGGAGAGGAGAGGAGTAGAGCAGTTCTGCTCTGTCAGGCCTGCAGTTCTGCGTGACAAGCCCTGAGCGAGCCCTGAGGCCTCCATACATGATACTACAGGCAGTATTGCTACTGGAAGGAAGGCTGCACTGGCAACAAATCCACACTGTCTTTTTGCAAAAAAGGGACTCTATTAGGTTGCTTACTCCCCTATTTTGTAGGTACAGGGACTGATTTGGAGCCAGCACCCCAAAGGCTTCCTCCAAAGGGCTGCACATATGTGGCTGTGTCACCCCCATGTCACAATGCCAGCACCCGGCAACGCAGTGGTCACCAGGCCCCACGCAGGATCCAGAGGAGCAGCCTCCCGTGTCCACAGCCAGAGCTGGCCCGGGGGCAGCCCCAGCACATCTGACAGGAAGCACTTGAGGAGCTGCTGGAATCACAGGCCAGGGGCTGAGGGAAGAAAACCTTGCATGAGGCTGCTGGAGGTTCTCCGCTGCAAGACAATCTGCTGGCAGGGCCACCTTCCAAGCTCGGCTCATGGATGCAAATCCTTTTCAACTGGATAGCAGTGGCAAGACCAAGGCAATTCCTTCTTGAGGAGCACTGCACAGCTCACCATCCTCATCTCCTACACAGCAACGCTCAGGAGCCGTAAGAGATAGGATGTCGAGGGCTTGCAAGGGCTTGCAAGGGCTTGCAGTGCTTTGGAACACCCACTGGTGTCCTACACAGGGACAGCAAGGATTCTTGCCCACAAGGTCTATCAGCTCAGAGGCACTTGGGCACTCTGGCAAGTCCGCCAGATAGCTCCAGCTCAAGGGAGGATAGGGCTTGGGCAGCTCCTGGGAAGCATGAGCAGCCTGTGGGACAAGGAGCCAGGTCTGGCTCACATGCTCAGGGAACAGCCCATGGCCAGCACTGGGCTCAGCAAGGAACTTTTTCCCCCGGGGCACCTTGGCACTGGTCCCCGGCGGTTTTTTGCCTTCCTCTGCAGTTCTCAGCACGGCCCCTTGCCACCATTTCTTTGGGCCATTTGGCCTGGGAGCCGGCTGCTCATGCTCCACCATGCTGGCAGCCGCAGCTGCCACTTCTCAGCTCTCCCTGCAGCTAACACAAGCGCCTGGCAGGGACCAGAGCGCTTCTCATGCATCCCTGGCCAAGAAGCACAGCAGCCAAACAAGTTGTGGAAGGCAAAAAGTCTGCTCGTCATCGCTACATGTCACGCTTTGGAAGAGATGCCACGGTACCACTCACCTCTTCTTCCTCTTCTTCCTCTTCTTCTTCTTCTTCTTCTTCTTCTTCCTCTTTTGTGCATGGTCAGTCCCACAACTCCTTGTCAAGGTTCTCCCTCTGCAGGAAGCGCGGACAGCTTGGCCTCTATTCCTGCTGCTGCTCTCTGCAGCTCTGGGACTTGCCTTTGCCAGCCTGCAAGGGATCTTTTCTCAGGCTAAACTGAAGAATGCCTCAGCCTACTCCTGGCTACACTTGGGCTTGAGCTAATGCTTGTGAGCCTGGGTTCTGAAACAGAGTCACAAAGGGAAAAAAAAAAGACATGAAATAACAGAACATGAATTAACATAAAATCAAGAAAATTAATAAATTAACAACAAAATAAAATAAAATTCATTGTGTTATGTGTCCTTGACATTGATTTTGGAACTGAAAACCCTCTGTCCTTTCAGGCAAACAGTCTCTTAGATATTGGACTGGGGGACAGGAGAGAAGAGGACAGGAGAGGAGAGGAGAGGAGAGGAGAGGAGAGGAGAGGAGAGGAGAGGAAAGGAGAGGAGAGGAGAGGAGTAGAGCAGTTCTGCTCTGTCAGGCCTGCAGTTCTGCGTGACAAGCCCTGAGCGAGCCCTGAGGCCTCCATACATGATACTACAGGCAGTATTGCTACTGGAAGGAAGGCTGCACTGGCAACAAATCCACACTGTCTTTTTGCAAAAAAGGGACTCTATTAGGTTGCTTACTCCCCTATTTTGTAGGTACAGGGACTGATTTGGAGCCAGCACCCCAAAGGCTTCCTCCAAAGGGCTGCACATATGTGGCTGTGTCACCCCCATGTCACAATGCCAGCACCCGGCAACGCAGTGGTCACCAGGCCCCACGCAGGATCCAGAGGAGCAGCCTCCCGTGTCCACAGCCAGAGCTGGCCCGGGGGCAGCCCCAGCACATCTGACAGGAAGCACTTGAGGAGCTGCTGGAATCACAGGCCAGGGGCTGAGGGAAGAAAACCTTGCATGAGGCTGCTGGAGGTTCTCCGCTGCAAGACAATCTGCTGGCAGGGCCACCTTCCAAGCTCGGCTCATGGATGCAAATCCTTTTCAACTGGATAGCAGTGGCAAGACCAAGGCAATTCCTTCTTGAGGAGCACTGCACAGCTCACCATCCTCATCTCCTACACAGCAACGCTCAGGAGCCGTAAGAGATAGGATGTCGAGGGCTTGCAAGGGCTTGCAAGGGCTTGCAGTGCTTTGGAACACCCACTGGTGTCCTACACAGGGACAGCAAGGATTCTTGCCCACAAGGTCTATCAGCTCAGAGGCACTTGGGCACTCTGGCAAGTCCGCCAGATAGCTCCAGCTCAAGGGAGGATAGGGCTTGGGCAGCTCCTGGGAAGCATGAGCAGCCTGTGGGACAAGGAGCCAGGTCTGGCTCACATGCTCAGGGAACAGCCCATGGCCAGCACTGGGCTCAGCAAGGAACTTTTTCCCCCGGGGCACCTTGGCACTGGTCCCCGGCGGTTTTTTGCCTTCCTCTGCAGTTCTCAGCACGGCCCCTTGCCACCATTTCTTTGGGCCATTTGGCCTGGGAGCCGGCTGCTCATGCTCCACCATGCTGGCAGCCGCAGCTGCCACTTCTCAGCTCTCCCTGCAGCTAACACAAGCGCCTGGCAGGGACCAGAGCGCTTCTCATGCATCCCTGCCCAAGAAGCACAGCAGCCAAACAAGTTGTGGAAGGCAAAAAGTCTGCTCGTCATCGCTACATGTCACGCTTTGGAAGAGATGCCACGGTACCACTCACCTCTTCTTCCTCTTCTTCCTCTTCTTCTTCTTCTTCTTCTTCTTCTTCCTCTTTTGTGCATGGTCAGTCCCACAACTCCTTGTCAAGGTTCTCCCTCTGCAGGAAGCGCGGACAGCTTGGCCTCTATTCCTGCTGCTGCTCTCTGCAGCTCTGGGACTTGCCTTTGCCAGCCTGCAAGGGATCTTTTCTCATGCTAAACTGAAGAATGCCTCAGCCTACTCCTGGCTACACTTGGGCTTGAGCTAATGCTTGTGAGCCTGGGTTCTGAAACAGAGTCACAAAGGGAAAAAAAAAGACATGAAATAACAGAACATGAATTAACATAAAATCAAGAAAATTAATAAATTAACAACAAAATAAAATAAAATTCATTGTGTTATGTGTCCTTGACATTGATTTTGGAACTGAAAACCCTCTGTCCTTTCAGGCAAACAGTCTCTTAGATATTGGACTGGGGGACAGGAGAGAAGAGGAGAGGAGAGGAGAGGAGAGGAGAGGAGAGCAGTTGTGCTCTGTCAGGCCTGCAGTTCTGCGTGACAAGCCCTGAGCGAGCCCTGAGGCCTCCATACATGATACTACAGGCAGTATTGCTACTGGAAGGAAGGCTGCACTGGCAACAAATCCACACTGTCTTTTTGCAAAAAAGGGACTCTATTAGGTTGCTTACTCCCCTATTTTGTAGGTACAGGGACTGATTTGGAGCCAGCACCCCAAAGGCTTCCTCCAAAGGGCTGCACATATGCGGCTGTGTCACCCCCATGTCACAATGCCAGCACCCGGCAACGCAGTGGTCACCAGGCCCCACGCAGGATCCAGAGGAGCAGCCTCCCGTGTCCACTGCCAGAGCTGGCCCGGGGGCAGCCCCAGCACATCTGACAGGAAGCACTTGAGGAGCTGCTGGAATCACAGGCCAGGGGCTGAGGGAAGAAAACCTTGCATGAGGCTGCTGGAGGTTCTCCGCTGCAAGACAATGTGCTGGCAGGGCCACCTTCCAAGCTCGGCTCATGGATGCAAATCCTTTTCAACTGGATAGCAGTGGCAAGACCAAGGCAATTCCTTCTTGAGGAGCACTGCACAGCTCACCATCCTCATCTCCTACACAGCAACGCTCAGGAGCCGTAAGAGATAGGATGTCGAGGGCTTGCAAGGGCTTGCAAGGGCTTGCAGTGCTTTGGAACACCCACTGGTGTCCTACACAGGGACAGCAAGGATTCTTGCCCACAAGGTCTATCAGCTCCGAGGCACTTGGGCACTCTGGCAAGTCCGCCAGATAGCTCCAGCTCAAGGGAGGATAGGGCTTGGGCAGCTCCTGGGAAGCATGAGCAGCCTGTGGGACAAGGAGCCAGGTCTGGCTCACATGCTCAGGGAACAGCCCATGGCCAGCACTGGGCTCAGCAAGGAACTTTTTCCCCCGGGGCACCTTGGCACTGGTCCCCAGCGGTTTTTTGCCTTCCTCTGCAGTTCTCAGCACGGCCCCTTGACACCATTTCTTTGGGCCATTTGGCCTGGGAGCCGGCTGCTCATGCTCCACCATGCTGGCAGCCGCAGCTGCCACTTCTCAGCTCTCCCTGCAGCTAACACAAGCGCCTGGCGGGGACCACAGCGCTTCTCATGCATCCCTGGCCAAGAAGCACAACAGCCAAACAAGTTGTGGAAGGCAAAAAGTCTGCTCGTCATCGCTACATGTCACGCTTTGGAAGAGATGCCACGGTACCACTCACCTCTTCTTCCTCTTCTTCCTCTTCTTCTTCTTCTTCTTCTTCTTCTTCTTCCTCTTTTGTGCATGGTCAGTCCCACAACTCCTTGTCAAGGTTCTCCCTCTGCAGGAAGCGCGGACAGCTTGGCCTCTATTCCTGCTGCTGCTTTCTGCAGCTCTGGGACTTGCCTTTGCCAGCCTGCAAGGGATCTTTTCTCATGCTAAACTGAAGAATGCCTCAGCCTACTCCTGGCTACACTTGGGCTTGAGCTAATGCTTGTGAGCCTGGGTTCTGAAACAGAGTCACAAAGGGAAAAAAAATGACATGAAATAACAGAACATGAATTAACATAAAATCAAGAAAATTAATAAATTAACAACAAAATAAAATAAAATTCATTGTGTTATGTGTCCTTGACATTGATTTTGGAACTGAAAACCCTCTGTCCTTTCAGGCAAACAGTCTCTTAGATATTGGACTGGCGGACAGGAGAGAAGAGGAGAGGAGAGGAGAGGAGAGGAGAGGAGAGGAGAGGAGAGGAGAGGAGAGGAAAGGAGAGGAGAGGAGAGGAGTAGAGCAGTTCTGCTCTGTCAGGCGTACTAGTTCTGCGTGACAAGCCCTGAGCGAGCCCTGAGGCCTCCATACATGATACTACAGGCAGTATTGCTACTGGAAGGAAGGCTGCACTGGCAACAGATCCACACTGTCTTTTTGCAAAAAAGGGACTCTATTAGGTTGCTTACTCCCGTATTTTGTAGGTACAGGGACTGATTTGGAGCCAGCACCCCAAAGGCTTCCTCCAAAGGGCTGCACATATGCGGCTGTGTCACCCCCATGTCACAATGCCAGCACCCGGCAACGCAGCGGTCACCAGGCCCCACGCAGGATCCAGAGGAGCAGCCTCCCGTGTCCACAGCCAGAGCTGGCCCGGGGGCAGCCCCAGCACATCTGACAGGAAGCACTTGAGGAGCTGCTGGAATCACAGGCCAGGGGTTGAGGGAAGAAAATCTTGCATTAGGCTGCTGGAGGTTCTCCGCTGCAAGACAATCTGCTGGCAGGGCCACCTTCCAAGCTCGGCTCATGGATGCAAATCCTTTTCAACTGGATAGCAGTGGCAAGACCAAGGCAATTCCTTCTTGAGGAGCACTGCACAGCTCACCATCCTCATCTCCTACACAGCAACGCTCAGGAGCCGTAAGAGATAGGATGTCGAGGGCTTGCAAGGGCTTGCAAGGGCTTGCAGTGCTTTGGAACACCCACTGGTGTCCTACACAGGGACAGCAAGGATTCTTGCCCACAAGGTCTATCAGCTCAGAGGCACTTGGGCACTCTGGCAAGTCCGCCAGATAGCTCCAGCTCAAGGGAGGATAGGGCTTGGGCAGCTCCTGGGAAGCATGAGCAGCCTGTGGGACAAGGAGCCAGGTCTGGCTCACATGCTCAGGGAACAGCCCATGGCCAGCACTGGGCTCAGCAAGGAACTTTTTCCCCCGGGGCACATTGGCACTGGTCCCCGGCGGTTTTTTGCCTTCCTCTGCAGTTCTCAGCACAGCCCCTTGCCACCATTTCTTTGGGCCATTTGGCCTGGGAGCCGGCTGCTCATGCTCCACCATGCTGGCAGCCGCAGCTGCCACTTCTCAGCTCTCCCTGCAGCTAACACAAGCGCCTGGCAGGGACCAGAGCGCTTCTCATGCATCCCTGCCCAAGAAGCACAGCAGCCAAACAAGTTGTGGAAGGCAAAAAGTCTGATCGTCATCGCTACATGTCACGCTTTGGAAGAGATGCCACGGTACCACTCACCTCTTCTTCCTCTTCTTCCTCTTCTTCTTCTTCTTCTTCTTCTTCTTCCTCTTTTGTGCATGGTCAGTCCCACAACTCCTTGTCAAGGTTCTCCCTCTGCAGGAAGCGCGGACAGCTTGGCCTCTATTCCTGCTGCTGCTCTCTGCAGCTCTGGGACTTGCCTTTGCCAGCCTGCAAGGGATCTTTTCTCATGCTAAACTGAAGAATGCCTCAGCCTACTCCTGGCTACACTTGGGCTTGAGCTAATGCTTGTGAGCCTGGGTTCTGAAACAGAGTCACAAAGGGAAAAAAAATGACATGAAATAACAGAACATGAATTAACATAAAATCAAGAAAATTAATAAATTAACAACAAAATAAAATAAAATTCATTGTGTTATGTGTCCTTGACATTGATTTTGGAACTGAAAACCCTCTGTCCTTTCAGGCAAACAGTCTCTTAGATATTGGACTGGCGGACAGGAGAGAAGAGGAGAGGAGAGGAGAGGAGAGGAGAGGAGAGGAGAGGAGAGGAAAGGAGAGGAGAGGAGAGGAGTAGAGCAGTTCTGCTCTGTCAGGCCTGCAGTTCTGCGTGACAAGCCCTGAGCGAGCCCTGAGGCCTCCATACATGATACTACAGGCAGTATTGCTACTGGAAGGAAGGCTGCACTGGGAACAGATCCACACTGTCTTTTTGCAAAAAAGGGACTCTATTAGGTTGCTTACTCCCGTATTTTGTAGGTACAGGGACTGATTTGGAGCCAGCACCCCAAAGGCTTCCTCCAAAGGGCTGCACATATGCGGCTGTGTCACCCCCATGTCACAATGCCAGCACCCGGCAACGCAGCGGTCACCAGGCCCCACGCAGGATCCAGAGGAGCAGCCTCCCGTGTCCACAGCCAGAGCTGGCCCGGGGGCAGCCCCAGCACATCTGACAGGAATCACTTGAGGAGCTGCTGGAATCACAGGCCAGGGGTTGAGGGAAGAAAATCTTGCATTAGGCTGCTGGAGGTTCTCCGCTGCAAGACAATGTGCTGGCAGGGCCACCTTCCAAGCTCGGCTCATGGATGCAAATCCTTTTCAACTGGATAGCAGTGGCAAGACCAAGGCAATTCCTTCTTGAGGAGCACTGCACAGCTCACCATCCTCATCTCCTACACAGCAACGCTCAGGAGCCGTAAGAGATAGGATGTCGAGGGCTTGCAAGGGCTTGCAAGGGCTTGCAGTGCTTTGGAACACCCACTGGTGTCCTACACAGGGACAGCAAGGATTCTTGCCCACAAGGTCTATCAGCTCAGAGGCACTTGGGCACTCTGGCAAGTCCGCCAGATAGCTCCAGCTCAAGGGAGGATAGGGCTTGGGCAGCTCCTGGGAAGCATGAGCAGCCTGTGGGACAAGGAGCCAGGTCTGGCTCACATGCTCAGGGAACAGCCCATGGCCAGCACTGGGCTCAGCAAGGAACTTTTTCCCCCGGGGCACATTGGCACTGGTCCCCGGCGGTTTTTTGCCTTCCTCTGCAGTTCTCAGCACAGCCCCTTGCCACCATTTCTTTGGGCCATTTGGCCTGGGAGCCGGCTGCTCATGCTCCACCATGCTGGCAGCCGCAGCTGCCACTTCTCAGCTCTCCCTGCAGCTAACACAAGCGCCTGGCAGGGACCAGAGCGCTTCTCATGCATCCCTGGCCAAGAAGCACAGCAGCCAAACAAGTTGTGGAAGGCAAAAAGTCTGATCGTCATCGCTACATGTCACGCTTTGGAAGAGATGCCACGGTACCACTCACCTCTTCTTCCTCTTCTTCCTCTTCTTCTTCTTCTTCTTCTTCTTCTTCCTCTTTTGTGCATGGTCAGTCCCACAACTCCTTGTCAAGGTTCTCCCTCTGCAGGAAGCGCGGACAGCTTGGCCTCTATTCCTGCTGCTGCTCTCTGCAGCTCTGGGACTTGCCTTTGCCAGCCTGCAAGGGATCTTTTCTCATGCTAAACTGAAGAATGCCTCAGCCTACTCCTGGCTACACTTGGGCTTGAGCTAATGCTTGTGAGCCTGGGTTCTGAAACAGAGTCACAAAGGGAAAAAAAATGACATGAAATAACAGAACATGAATTAACATAAAATCAAGAAAATTAATAAATTAACAACAAAATAAAATAAAATTCATTGTGTTATGTGTCCTTGACATTGATTTTGGAACTGAAAACCCTCTGTCCTTTCAGGCAAACAGTCTCTTAGATATTGGACTGGCGGACAGGAGAGAAGAGGAGAGGAGAGGAGAGGAGAGGAGAGGAGAGGAGAGGAGAGGAGAGGAGAGGAGAGGAGAGGAGAGGAAAGGAGAGGAGAGGAGAGGAGTAGAGCAGTTCTGCTCTGTCAGGCCTGCAGTTCTGCGTGACAAGCCCTGAGCGAGCCCTGAGGCCTCCATACATGATACTACAGGCAGTATTGCTACTGGAAGGAAGGCTGCACTGGCAACAGATCCACACTGTCTTTTTGCAAAAAAGGGACTCTATTAGGTTGCTTACTCCCGTATTTTGTAGGTACAGGGACTGATTTGGAGCCAGCACCCCAAAGGCTTCCTCCAAAGGGCTGCACATATGCGGCTGTGTCACCCCCATGTCACAATGCCAGCACCCGGCAACGCAGCGGTCACCAGGCCCCACGCAGGATCCAGAGGAGCAGCCTCCCGTGTCCACAGCCAGAGCTGGCCCGGGGGCAGCCCCAGCACATCTGACAGGAAGCACTTGAGGAGCTGCTGGAATCACAGGCCAGGGGTTGAGGGAAGAAAACCTTGCATGAGGCTGCTGGAGGTTCTCCGCTGCAAGACAATCTGCTGGCAGGGCCACCTTCCAAGCTCGGCTCATGGATGCAAATCCTTTTCAACTGGATAGCAGTGGCAAGACCAAGGCAATTCCTTCTTGAGGAGCACTGCACAGCTCACCATCCTCATCTCCTACAGAGCAACGCTCAGGAGCCGTAAGAGATAGGATGTCGAGGGCTTGCAAGGGCTTGCAAGGGCTTGCAGTGCTTTGGAACACCCACTGGTGTCCTACACAGGGACAGCAAGGATTCTTGCCCACAAGGTCTATCAGCTCAGAGGCACTTGGGCACTCTGGCAAGTCCGCCAGATAGCTCCAGCTCAAGGGAGGATAGGGCTTGGGCAGCTCCTGGGAAGCATGAGCAGCCTGTGGGACAAGGAGCCAGGTCTGGCTCACATGCTCAGGGAACAGCCCATGGCCAGCACTGGGCTCAGCAAGGAACTTTTTCCCCCGGGGCACATTGGCACTGGTCCCCGGCGGTTTTTTGCCTTCCTCTGCAGTTCTCAGCACAGCCCCTTGCCACCATTTCTTTGGGCCATTTGGCCTGGGAGCCGGCTGCTCATGCTCCACCATGCTGGCAGCCGCAGCTGCCACTTCTCAGCTCTCCCTGCAGCTAACACAAGCGCCTGGCAGGGACCAGAGCGCTTCTCATGCATCCCTGGCCAAGAAGCACAGCAGCCAAACAAGTTGTGGAAGGCAAAAAGTCTGATCGTCATCGCTACATGTCACGCTTTGGAAGAGATGCCACGGTACCACTCACCTCTTCTTCCTCTTCTTCCTCTTCTTCTTCTTCTTCTTCTTCTTCTTCCTCTTTTGTGCATGGTCAGTCCCACAACTCCTTGTCAAGGTTCTCCCTCTGCAGGAAGCGCGGACAGCTTGGCCTCTATTCCTGCTGCTGCTCTCTGCAGCTCTGGGACTTGCCTTTGCCAGCCTGCAAGGGATCTTTTCTCATGCTAAACTGAAGAATGCCTCAGCCTACTCCTGGCTACACTTGGGCTTGAGCTAATGCTTGTGAGCCTGGGTTCTGAAACAGAGTCACAAAGGGAAAAAAAATGACATGAAATAACAGAACATGAATTAACATAAAATCAAGAAAATTAATAAATTAACAACAAAATAAAATAAAATTCATTGTGTTCTGTGTCCTTGACATTGATTTTGGAACTGAAAACCCTCTGTCCTTTCAGGCAAACAGTCTCTTAGATATTGGACTGGGGGACAGGAGAGAAGAGGAAAGGAGAGGAGAGGAGAGGAGAGGAGAGGAGAGGAGTAGAGCAGTTCTGCTCTGTCAGGCCTGCAGTTCTGCGTGACAAGCCCTGAGCGAGCCCTGAGGCCTCCATACATGATACTACAGGCAGTATTGCTACTGGAAGGAAGGCTGCACTGGCAACAAATCCACACTGTCTTTTTGCAAAAAAGGGACTCTATTAGGTTGCTTACTCCCCTATTTTGTAGGTACAGGGACTGATTTGGAGCCAGCACCCCAAAGGCTTCCTCCAAAGGGCTGCACATATGCGGCTGTGTCACCCCCATGTCACAATGCCAGCACCCGGCAACGCAGCGGTCACCAGGCCCCACGCAGGATCCAGAGGAGCAGCCTCCCGTGTCCACTGCCAGAGCTGGCCCGGGGACAGCCCCAGCACATCTGACAGGAAGCACTTGAGGAGCTGCTGGAATCACAGGCCAGGGGCTGAGGGAAGAAAACCTTGCATGAGGCTGCTGGAGGTTCTCCGCTGCAAGACAATGTGCTGGCAGGGCCACCTTCCAAGCTCGGCTCATGGATGCAAATCCTTTTCAACTGGATAGCAGTGGCAAGACCAAGGCAATTCCTTCTTGAGGAGCACTGCACAGCTCACCATCCTCATCTCCTACACAGCAACGCTCAGGAGCCGTAAGAGATAGGATGTCGAGGGCTTGCAAGGGCTTGCAAGGGCTTGCAGTGCTTTGGAACACCCACTGGTGTCCTACACAGGGACAGCAAGGATTCTTGCCCACAAGGTCTATCAGCTCAGAGGCACTTGGGCACTCTGGCAAGTCCGCCAGATAGCTCCAGCTCAAGGGAGGATAGGGCTTGGGCAGCTCCTGGGAAGCATGAGCAGCCTGTGGGACAAGGAGCCAGGTCTGGCTCACATGCTCAGGGAACAGCCCATGGCCAGCACTGGGCTCAGCAAGGAACTTTTTCCCCCGGGGCACATTGGCACTGGTCCCCGGCGGTTTTTTGCCTTCCTCTGCAGTTCTCAGCACGGCCCCTTGCCACCATTTCTTTGGGCCATTTGGCCTGGGAGCCGGCTGCTCATGCTCCACCATGCTGGCAGCCACAGCTGCCACTTCTCAGCTCTCCCTGCAGCTAACACAAGCGCCTGGCAGGGACCAGAGCGCTTCTCATGCATCCCTGGCCAAGAAGCACAGCAGCCAAACAAGTTGTGGAAGGCAAAAAGTCTGATCGTCATCGCTACATGTCACGCTTTGGAAGAGATGCCACGGTACCACTCACCTCTTCTTCCTCTTCTTCCTCTTCTTCTTCTTCTTCTTCTTCTTCTTCCTCTTTTGTGCATGGTCAGTCCCACAACTCCTTGTCAAGGTTCTCCCTCTGCAGGAAGCGCGGACAGCTTGGCCTCTATTCCTGCTGCTGCTCTCTGCAGCTCTGGGACTTGCCTTTGCCAGCCTGCAAGGGATCTTTTCTCATGCTAAACTGAAGAATGCCTCAGCCTACTCCTGGCTACACTTGGGCTTGAGCTAATGCTTGTGAGCCTGGGTTCTGAAACAGAGTCACAAAGGGAAAAAAAATGACATGAAATAACAGAACATGAATTAACATAAAATCAAGAAAATTAATAAATTAACAACAAAATAAAATAAAATTCATTGTGTTATGTGTCCTTGACATTGATTTTGGAACTGAAAACCCTCTGTCCTTTCAGGCAAACAGTCTCTTAGATATTGGACTGGCGGACAGGAGAGAAGAGGAGAGGAGAGGAGAGGAGAGGAGAGGAGAGGAGAGGAGAGGAGAGGAGAGGAGAGGAGAGGAGAGGAGAGGAGAGGAGAGGAGAGGAAAGGAGAGGAGAGGAGAGGAGTAGAGCAGTTCTGCTCTGTCAGGCCTGCAGTTCTGCGTGACAAGCCCTGAGCGAGCCCTGAGGCCTCCATACATGATACTACAGGCAGTATTGCTACTGGAAGGAAGGCTGCACTGGCAACAAATCCACACTGTCTTTTTGCAAAAAAGGGACTCTATTAGGTGGCTTACTCCCCTATTTTGTAGGTACAGGGACTGATTTGGAGCCAGCACCCCAAAGGCTTCCTCCAAAGGGCTGCACATATGCGGCTGTGTCACCCCCATGTCACAATGCCAGCACCCGGCAACGCAGCGGTCACCAGGCCCCACGCAGAATCCAGAGGAGCAGCCTCCCATGTCCACTGCCAGAGCTGGCCCGGGGGCAGCCCCAGCACATCTCACAGGAAGCACTTGAGGAGCTGCTGGAATCACAGGCCAGGGGCTGAGGGAAGAAAACCTTGCATGAGGCTGCTGGAGGTTCTCCGCTGCAAGACAATCTGCTGGCAGGGCCACCTTCCAAGCTCGGCTCATGGATGCAAATCCTTTTCAACTGGATAGCAGTGGCAAGACCAAGGCAATTCCTTCTTGAGGAGCACTGCACAGCTCACCATCCTCATCTCCTACACAGCAACGCTCAGGAGCCGTAAGAGATAGGATGTCGAGGGCTTGCAAGGGCTTGCAAGGGCTTGCAGTGCTTTGGAACACCCACTGGTGTCCTACACAGGGACAGCAAGGATTCTTGCCCACAAGGTCTATCAGCTCCGAGGCACTTGGGCACTCTGGCAAGTCCGCCAGATAGCTCCAGCTCAAGGGAGGATAGGGCTTGGGCAGCTCCTGGGAAGCATGAGCAGCCTGTGGGACAAGGAGCCAGGTCTGGCTCACATGCTCAGGGAACAGCCCATGGCCAGCACTGGGCTCAGCAAGGAACTTTTTCCCCCGGGGCACCTTGGCACTGGTCCCCGGCGGTTTTTTGCCTTCCTCTGCAGTTCTCAGCACCGCCCCTTGACACCATTTCTTTGGGCCATTTGGCCTGGGAGCCGGCTGCTCATGCTCCACCATGCTGGCAGCCACAGCTGCCACTTCTCAGCTCTCCCTGCAGCTAACACAAGCGCCTGGCGGGGACCACAGCGCTTCTCATGCATCCCTGGCCAAGAAGCACAACAGCCAAACAAGTTGTGGAAGGCAAAAAGTCTGCTCGTCATCGCTACATGTCACGCTTTGGAAGAGATGCCACGGTACCACTCACCTCTTCTTCCTCTTCTTCCTCTTCTTCTTCTTCTTCTTCTTCTTCTTCCTCTTTTGTGCATGGTCAGTCCCACAACTCCTTGTCAAGGTTCTCCCTCTGCAGGAACCGCGGACAGCTTGGCCTCTATTCCTGCTGCTGCTCTCTGCAGCTCTGGGACTTGCCTTTGCCAGCCTGCAAGGGATCTTTTCTCATGCTAAACTGAAGAATGCCTCAGCCTACTCCTGGCTACACTTGGGCTTGAGCTAATGCTTGTGAGCCTGGGTTCTGAAACAGAGTCACAAAGGGAAAAAAAATGACATGAAATAACAGAACATGAATTAACATAAAATCAAGAAAATTAATAAATTAACAACAAAATAAAATAAAATTCATTGTGTTATGTGTCCTTGACATTGATTTTGGAACTGAAAACCCTCTGTCCTTTCAGGCAAACAGTCTCTTAGATATTGGACTGGCGGACAGGAGAGAAGAGGAGAGGAGAGGAGAGGAGAGGAGAGGAGAGGAGAGGAGAGGAGAGGAGAGGAGAGGAGAGGAGAGGAGAGGAAAGGAGAGGAGAGGAGAGGAGTAGAGCAGTTCTGCTCTGTCAGGCCTGCAGTTCTGCGTGACAAGCCCTGAGCGAGCCCTGAGGCCTCCATACATGATACTACAGGCAGTATTGCTACTGGAAGGAAGGCTGCACTGGCAACAAATCCACACTGTCTTTTTGCAAAAAAGGGACTCTATTAGGTTGCTTACTCCCGTATTTTGTAGGTACAGGGACTGATTTGGAGCCAGCACCCCAAAGGCTTCCTCCAAAGGGCTGCACATATGCGGCTGTGTCACCCCCATGTCACAATGCCAGCACCCGGCAACGCAGCGGTCACCAGGCCCCACGCAGGATCCAGAGGAGCAGCCTCCCGTGTCCACAGCCAGAGCTGGCCCGGGGGCAGCCCCAGCACATCTGACAGGAAGCACTTGAGGAGCTGCTGGAATCCCAGGCCAGGGGCTGAGGGAAGAAAACCTTGCATGAGGCTGCTGGAGGTTCTCCGCTGCAAGACAATGTGCTGGCAGGGCCACCTTCCAAGCTCGGCTCATGGATGCAAATCCTTTTCAACTGGATAGCAGTGGCAAGACCAAGGCAATTCCTTCTTGAGGAGCACTGCACAGCTCACCATCCTCATCTCCTACACAGCAACGCTCAGGAGCCGTAAGAGATAGGATGTCGAGGGCTTGCAAGGGCTTGCAAGGGCTTGCAGTGCTTTGGAACACCCACTGGTGTCCTACACAGGGACAGCAAGGATTCTTGCCCACAAGGTCTATCAGCTCAGAGGCACTTGGGCACTCTGGCAAGTCCGCCAGATAGCTCCAGCTCAAGGGAGGATAGGGCTTGGGCAGCTCCTGGCAAGCATGAGCAGCCTGTGGGACAAGGAGCCAGGTCTGGCTCACATGCTCAGGGAACAGCCCATGGCCAGCACTGGTCTCGGCAAGGAACTTTTTCCCCCGCGGCACATTGGCACTGGTCCCCGGCGGTTTTTTGCCTTCCTCTGCAGTTCTCAGCACGGCCCCTTGCCACCATTTCTTTGGGCCATTTGGCCTGGGAGCCGGCTGCTCATGCTCCACCATGCTGGCAGCCACAGCTGCCACTTCTCAGCTCTCCCTGCAGCTAACACAAGCGCCTGGCAGGGACCAGAGCGCTTCTCATGCATCCCTGGCCAAGAAGCACAGCAGCCAAACAAGTTGTGGAAGGCAAAAAGTCTGATCGTCATCGCTACATGTCACGCTTTGGAAGAGATGCCACGGTACCACTCACCTCTTCTTCCTCTTCTTCCTCTTCTTCTTCTTCTTCTTCTTCTTCTTCCTCTTTTGTGCATGGTCAGTCCCACAACTCCTTGTCAAGGTTCTCCCTCTGCAGGAACCGCGGACAGCTTGGCCTCTATTCCTGCTGCTGCTCTCTGCAGCTCTGGGACTTGCCTTTGCCAGCCTGCAAGGGATCTTTTCTCAGGCTAAACTGAAGAATGCCTCAGCCTACTCCTGGCTACACTTGGGCTTGAGCTAATGCTTGTGAGCCTGGGTTCTGAAACAGAGTCACAAAGGGAAAAAAAAAGACATGAAATAACAGAACATGAATTAACATAAAATCAAGAAAATTAATAAATTAACAACAAAATAAAATAAAATTCATTGTGTTATGTGTCCTTGACATTGATTTTGGAACTGAAAACCCTCTGTCCTTTCAGGCAAACAGTCTCTTAGATATTGGACTGGGGGACAGGAGAGAAGAGGAAAGGAGAGGAGAGGAGAGGAGAGGAGAGGAGAGGAGAGGAGTAGAGCAGTTCTGCTCTGTCAGGCCTGCAGTTCTGCGTGACAAGCCCTGAGCGAGCCCTGAGGCCTCCATACATGATACTACAGGCAGTATTGCTACTGGAAGGAAGGCTGCACTGGCAAGAAATCCACACTGTCTTTTTGCAAAGAAGGGACTCTATTAGGTTGCTTACTCCCCTATTTTGTAGGTACAGGGACTGATTTGGAGCCAGCACCCCAAAGGCTTCCTCCAAAGGGCTGCACATATGCGGCTGTGTCACCCCCATGTCACAATGCCAGCACCCGGCAACGCAGCGGTCACCAGGCCCCACGCAGGATCCAGAGGAGCAGCCTCCCGTGTCCACTGCCAGAGCTGGCCCGGGGGCAGCCCCAGCACATCTGACAGGAAGCACTTGAGGAGCTGCTGGAATCACAGGCCAGGGGCTGAGGGAAGAAAACCTTGCATGAGGCTGCTGGAGGTTCTCCGCTGCAAGACAATCTGCTGGCAGGGCCACCTTCCAAGCTCGGCTCATGGATGCAAATCCTTTTCAACTGGATAGCAGTGGCAAGACCAAGGCAATTCCTTCTTGAGGAGCACTGCACAGCTCACCATCCTCATCTCCTACACAGCAACGCTCAGGAGCCGTAAGAGATAGGATGTCGAGGCCTTGCAAGGGCTTGCAAGGGCTTGCAGTGCTTTGGAACACCCACTGGTGTCCTACACAGGGACAGCAAGGATTCTTGCCCACAAGGTCTATCAGCTCAGAGGCACTTGGGCACTCTGGCAAGTCCGCCAGATAGCTCCAGCTCAAGGGAGGATAGGGCTTGGGCAGCTCCTGGGAAGCATGAGCAGCCTGTGGGACAAGGAGCCAGGTCTGGCTCACATGCTCAGGGAACAGCCCATGGCCAGCACTGGGCTCAGCAAGGAACTTTTTCCCCCGGGGCACATTGGCACTGGTCCCCGGCGGTTTTTTGCCTTCCTCTGCAGTTCTCAGCACGGCCCCTTGCCACCATTTCTTTGGGCCATTTGGCCTGGGAGCCGGCTGCTCATGCTCCACCATGCTGCCAGCCGCAGCTGCCACTTCTCAGCTCTCCCTGCAGCTAACGCAAGCGCCTGGCAGGGACCAGAGCGCTTCTCATGCATCCCTGGCCAAGAAGCACAGCAGCCAAACAAGTTGTGGAAGGCAAAAAGTCTGCTCGTCATCGCTACATGTCACGCTTTGGAAGAGATGCCACGGTACCACTCACCTCTTCTTCCTCTTCTGCCTCTTCTTCTTCTTCTTCTTCCTCTTCTACTTCTTCTTCTTCCTCTTTTGTGCATGGTCAGTCCCACAACTCCTTGTCAAGGTTCTCCCTCTGCAGGAAGCGCGGACAGCTTGGCTGTTCCTGCTGCTGCTCTCTGCAGCTCTGGGACTTGCCTTTGCCAGCCTGCAAGGGATCTTTTCTCATGCTAAACTGAAGAATGCCTCAGCCTACTCCTGGCTACACTTGGGCTTGAGCTAATGCTTGTGAGCCTGGGTTCTGAAACAGAGTCACAAAGGGAAAAAAAATGACATGAAATAACAGAACATGAATTAACATAAAATCAAGAAAATTAATAAATTAACAACAAAATAAAATAAAATTCATTGTGTTATGTGTCCTTGACATTGATTTTGGAACTGAAAACCATCTGTCCTTTCAGGCAAACAGTCTCTTAGATATTGGACTGGCGGACAGGAGAGAAGAGGAGAGGAGAGGAGAGGAGAGGAGAGGAGAGGAGAGGAGAGGAGAGGAGAGGAGTAGAGCAGTTCTGCTCTGTCAGGCCTGCAGTTCTGCGTGACAAGCCCTGAGCGAGCCCTGAGGCCTCCATACATGATACTACAGGCAGTATTGCTACTGGAAGGAAGGCTGCACTGGCAACAAATCCACACTGTCTTTTTGCAAAAAAGGGACTCTATTAGGTTGCTTACTCCCCTATTTTGTAGGTACAGGGACTGATTTGGAGCCAGCACCCCAAAGGCTTCCTCCAAAGGGCTGCACATATGCGGCTGTGTCACCCCCATGTCACAATGCCAGCACCCGGCAACGCAGTGGTCACCAGGCCCCACGCAGGATCCAGAGGAGCAGCCTCCCATGTCCACTGCCAGAGCTGGCCCGGGGGCAGCCCCAGCACATCTGACAGGAAGCACTTGAGGAGCTGCTGGAATCACAGGCCAGGGGCTGAGGGAAGAAAACCTTGCATGAGGCTGCTGGAGGTTCTCCGCTGCAAGACAATCTGCTGGCAGGGCCACCTTCCAAGCTCGGCTCATGGATGCAAATCCTTTTCAACTGGATAGCAGTGGCAAGACCAAGGCAATTCCTTCTTGAGGAGCACTGCACAGCTCACCATCCTCATCTCCTACAGAGCAACGCTCAGGAGCCGTAAGAGATAGGATGTCGAGGGCTTGCAAGGGCTTGCAAGGGCTTGCAGTGCTTTGGAACACCCACTGGTGTCCTACACAGGGACAGCAAGGATTCTTGCCCACAAGGTCTATCAGCTCAGAGGCACTTGGGCACTCTGGCAAGTCCGCCAGATAGCTCCAGCTCAAGGGAGGATAGGGCTTGGGCAGCTCCTGGGAAGCATGAGCAGCCTGTGGGACAAGGAGCCAGGTCTGGCTCACATGCTCAGGGAACAGCCCATGGCCAGCACTGGGCTCAGCAAGGAACTTTTTCCCCTGGGGCACATTGGCACTGGTCCCCGGCGGTTTTTTGCCTTCCTCTGCAGTTCTCAGCACGGCCCCTTGCCACCATTTCTTTGGGCCATTTGGCCTGGGAGCCGGCTGCTCATGCTCCACCATGCTGGCAGCCGCAGCTGCCACTTCTCAGCTCTCCCTGCAGCTAACGCAAGCGCCTGGCAGGGACCAGAGCGCTTCCCATGCATCCCTGGCCAAGAAGCACAGCAGCCAAACAAGTTGTGGAAGGCAAAAAGTCTGCTCGTCATCGCTACATGTCACGCTTTGGAAGAGATGCCACGGTACCACTCACCTCTTCTTCCTCTTCTGCCTCTTCTTCTTCTTCTTCTTCCTCTTCTTCTTCTTCTTCTTCCTCTTTTGTGCATGGTCAGTCCCACAACTCCTTGTCAAGGTTCTCCCTCTGCAGGAAGCGCGGACAGCTTGGCTGTTCCTGCTGCTGCTCTCTGCAGCTCTGGGACTTGCCTTTGCCAGCCTGCAAGGGATCTTTTCTCATGCTAAACTGAAGAATGCCTCAGCCTACTCCTGGCTACACTTGGGCTTGAGCTAATGCTTGTGAGCCTGGGTTCTGAAACAGAGTCACAAAGGGAAAAAAAATGACATGAAATAACAGAACATGAATTAACATAAAATCAAGAAAATTAATAAATTAACAACAAAATAAAATAAAATTCATTGTGTTATGTGTCCTTGACATTGATTTTGGAACTGAAAACCCTCTGTCCTTTCAGGCAAACAGTCTCTTAGATATTGGACTGGCGGACAGGAGAGAAGAGGACAGGAGAGGAGAGGAGAGGAGAGGAGAGGAGTAGAGCAGTTCTGCTCTGTCAGGCCTGCAGTTCTGCGTGACAAGCCCTGAGTGAGCCCTGAGGCCTCCATACATGATACTACAGGCAGTATTGCTACTGGAAGGAAGGCTGCACTGGCAACAAATCCACACTGTCTTTTTGCAAAAAAGGGACTCTATTAGGTTGCTTACTCCCCTATTTTGTAGGTACAGGGACTGATTTGGAGCCAGCACCCCAAAGGCTTCCTCCAAAGGGCTGCACATATGCGGCTGTGTCACCCCCATGTCACAATGCCAGCACCCGGCAACGCAGTGGTCACCAGGCCCCACGCAGGATCCAGAGGAGCAGCCTCCCGTGTCCACTGCCAGAGCTGGCCCGGGGGCAGCCCCAGCACATCTGACAGGAAGCACTTGAGGAGCTGCTGGAATCACAGGCCAGGGGCTGAGGGAAGAAAACCTTGCATGAGGCTGCTGGAGGTTCTCCGCTGCAAGACAATCTGCTGGCAGGGCCACCTTCCAAGCTCGGCTCATGGATGCAAATCCTTTTCAACTGGATAGCAGTGGCAAGACCAAGGCAATTCCTTCTTGAGGAGCACTGCACAGCTCACCATCCTCATCTCCTACACAGCAACGCTCAGGAGCCGTAAGAGATAGGATGTCGAGGGCTTGCAAGGGCTTGCAAGGGCTTGCAGTGCTTTGGAACACCCACTGGTGTCCTACACAGGGACAGCAAGGATTCTTGCCCACAAGGTCTATCAGCTCAGAGGCACTTGGGCACTCTGGCAAGTCCACCAGATAGCTCCAGCTCAAGGGAGGATAGGGCTTGGGCAGCTCCTGGGAAGCATGAGCAGCCTGTGGGACAAGGAGCCAGGTCTGGCTCACATGCTCAGGGAACAGCCCATGGCCAGCACTGGGCTCAGCAAGGAACTTTTTCCCCCGCGGCACATTGGCACTGGTCCCCGGCGGTTTTTTGCCTTCCTCTGCAGTTCTCAGCACGGCCCCTTGCCACCATTTCTTTGGGCCATTTGGCCTGGGAGCCGGCTGCTCATGCTCCACCATGCTGGCAGCCGCAGCTGCCACTTCTCAGCTCTCCCTGCAGCTAACACAAGTGCCTGGCAGGGACCAGAGCGCTTCCCATGCATCCCTGGCCAAGAAGCACAGCAGCCAAACAAGTTGTGGAAGGCAAAAAGTCTGCTCATCATCGCTACATGTCACGCTTTGGAAGAGATGCCACGGTACCACTCCCCTCTTCTTCCTCTTCTTCCTCTTCTTCTTCTTCTTCTTCTTCTTCTTCTTCCTCTTTTGTGCATGGTCAGTCCCACAACTCCTTGTCAAGGTTCTCCCTCTGCAGGAACCGCGGACAGCTTGGCTGTTCCTGCTGCTGCTCTCTGCAGCTCTGGGACTTGCCTTTGCCAGCCTGCAAGGGATCTTTTCTCATGCTAAACTGAAGAATGCCTCAGCCTACTCCTGGCTACACTTGGGCTTGAGCTAATGCTTGTGAGCCTGGGTTCTGAAACAGAGTCACAAAGGGAAAAAAAATGACATGAAATAACATAACATGAATTAAAATAAAATCAAGAAAATTAATAAATTAACAACAAAATAAAATAAAATTCATTGTGTTATGTGTCCTTGACATTGATTTTGGAACTGAAAACCCTCTGTCCTTTCAGGCAAACAGTCTCTTAGATATTGGACTGGCGGACAGGAGAGAAGAGGACAGGAGAGGAGAGGACAGGAGAGGAGAGGAGAGTAGAGGAGTAGAGCAGTTCTGCTCTGTCAGGCGTACTAGTTCTGCGTGACAAGCCCTGAGCGAGCCCTGAGGCCTCCATACATGATACTACAGGCAGTATTGCTACTGGAAGGAAGGCTGCACTGGCAACAAATCCACACTGTCTTTTTGCAAAAAAGGGACTCTATTAGGTTGCTTACTCCCCTATTTTGTAGGTACAGGGACTGATTTGGAGCCAGCACCCCAAAGGCTTCCTCCAAAGGGCTGCACATATGCGGCTGTGTCACCCCCATGTCACAATGCCAGCACCCGGCAACGCAGTGGTCACCAGGCCCCACGCAGGATCCAGAGGAGCAGCCTCCCGTGTCCACTGCCAGAGCTGGCCCGGGGGCAGCCCCAGCACATCTGACAGGAAGCACTTGAGGAGCTGCTGGAATCACAGGCCAGGGGCTGAGGGAAGAAAACCTTGCATGAGGCTGCTGGAGGTTCTCCGCTGCAAGACAATCTGCTGGCAGGGCCACCTTCCAAGCTCGGCTCATGGATGCAAATCCTTTTCAACTGGATAGCAGTGGCAAGACCAAGGCAATTCCTTCTTGAGGAGCACTGCACAGCTCACCATCCTCATCTCCTACACAGCAACGCTCAGGAGCCGTAAGAGATAGGATGTCGAGGGCTTGCAAGGGCTTGCAAGGGCTTGCAGTGCTTTGGAACACCCACTGGTGTCCTACACAGGGACAGCAAGGATTCTTGCCCACAAGGTCTATCAGCTCAGAGGCACTTGGGCACTCTGGCAAGTCCGCCAGATAGCTCCAGCTCAAGGGAGGATAGGGCTTGGGCAGCTCCTGGGAAGCATGAGCAGCCTGTGGGACAAGGAGCCAGGTCTGGCTCACATGCTCAGGGAACAGCCCATGGCCAGCACTGGGCTCAGCAAGGAACTTTTTCCCCCGCGGCACATTGGCACTGGTCCCCGGCGGTTTTTTGCCTTCCTCTGCAGTTCTCAGCACCGCCCCTTGCCACCATTTCTTTGGGCCATTTGGCCTGGGAGCCGGCTGCTCATGCTCCACCATGCTGGCAGCCACAGCTGCCACTTCTCAACTCTCCCTGCAGCTAACACAAGCGCCTGGCAGGGACCAGAGCGCTTCCCATGCATCCCTGGCCAAGAAGCACAGCAGCCAAACAAGTTGTGGAAGGCAAAAAGTCTGCTCATCATCGCTACATGTCACGCTTTGGAAGAGATGCCACGGTACCACTCACCTCTTCTTCCTCTTCTGCCTCTTCTTCTTCTTCTTCTTCTTCTTCTTCTTCTTCTTCTTCCTCTTTTGTGCATGGTCAGTCCCACAACTCCTTGTCAAGGTTCTCCCTCTGCAGGAAGCGCGGACAGCTTGGCTGTTCCTGCTGCTGCTCTCTGCAGCTCTGGGACTTGCCTTTGCCAGCCTGCAAGGGATCTTTTCTCATGCTAAACTGAAGAATGCCTCAGCCTACTCCTGGCTACACTTGGGCTTGAGCTAATGCTTGTGAGCCTGGGTTCTGAAACAGAGTCACAAAGGGAAAAAAAATGACACGAAGAAACATAACATGAATTAACATAAAATCAAGAAAATTAATAAATTAACAACAAAATAAAATACAATTCATTGTGTTCTGTGTCCTTGACATTGATTTTGGAACTGAAAACCCTCTGTCCTTTCAGGCAAACAGTCTCTTAGATATTGGACTGGCGGACAGGAGAGAAGAAGAGAGGAGAGGAGAGGAGAGGAGAGGAGAGGAGAGGAGAGGAGAGGAGAGGAGAGGAGAGGAGAGGAGAGGAGAGGAGAGGAGAGCAGTTCTGCTCTGTCAGGCCTGCAGTTCTGCGTGACAAGCCCTGAGCGAGCCCTGAGGCCTCCATACATGATACTACAGGCAGTATTGCTACTGGAAGGAAGGCTGCACTGGCAACAAATCCACACTGTCTTTTTGCAAAAAAGGGACTCTATTAGGTTGCTTACTCCCCTATTTTGTAGGTACAGGGACTGATTTGGAGCCAGCACCCCAAAGGCTTCCTCCAAAGGGCTGCACATATGCGGCTGTGTCACCCCCATGTCACAATGCCAGCACCCGGCAACGCAATGGTCACCAGGCCCCACGCAGGATCCAGAGGAGCAGCCTCCCGTGTCCACTGCCAGAGCTGGCCCAGGGGCAGCCCCAGCACATCTGACAGGAAGCACTTGAGGATCTGCTGGAATCCCAGGCCAGGGGCTGAGGGAAGAAAACCTTGCATGAGGCTGCTGGAGGTTCTCCGCTGCAAGACAATCTGCTGGCAGGGCCATCTTCCAAGCTCGGCTCATGGATGCAAATCCTTTTCAACTGGATAGCAGTGGCAAGACCAAGGCAATTCCTTCTTGAGGAGCACTGCACAGCTCACCATCCTCATCTCCTACAGAGCAACGCTCAGGAGCCGTAAGAGATAGGATGTCGAGGGCTTGCAAGGGCTTGCAAGGGCTTGCAGTGCTTTGGAACACCCACTGGTGTCCTACACAGGGACAGCAAGGATTCTTGCCCACAAGGTCTATCAGCTCAGAGGCACTTGGGCACTCTGGCAAGTCCGCCAGATAGCTCCAGCTCAAGGGAGGATAGGGCTTGGGCAGCTCCTGGGAAGCATGAGCAGCCTGTGGGACAAGGAGCCAGGTCTGGCTCACATGCTCAGGGAACAGCCCATGGCCAGCACTGGGCTCAGCAAGGAACTTTTTTCCCTGGGGCACATTGGCACTGGTCCCCGGCGGTTTTTTGCCTTCCTCTGCAGTTCTCAGCACCGCCCCTTGCCACCATTTCTTTGGGCCATTTGGCCTGGGAGCCGGCTGCTCATGCTCCACCATGCTGGCAGCCGCAGCTGCCACTTCTCAGCTCTCCCTGCAGCTAACACAAGCACCTGGCAGGGACCAGAGCGCTTCCCATGCATCCCTGGCCAAGAAGCACAGCAGCCAAACAAGTTGTGGAAGGCAAAAAGTCTGCTCGTCATCGCTACATGTCACGCTTTGGAAGAGATGCCACGGTACCACTCACCTCTTCTTCCTCTTCTTCCTCTTCTTCTTCTTCTTCTTCTTCTTCTTCTTCTTCTTCTTCTTCTTTCTCTTTTGTGCATGGTCAGTCCCACAACTCCTTGTCAAGGTTCTCCCTCTGCAGGAACCGCGGACAGCTTGGCCTCTATTCCTGCTGCTGCTCTCTGCAGCTCTGGGACTTGCCTTTGCCAGCCTGCAAGGGATCTTTTCTCATGCTAAACTGAAGAATGCCTCAGCCTACTCCTGGCTACACTTGGGCTTGAGCTAATGCTTGTGAGCCTGGTTTCTGAAACAGAGTCACAAAGGGAAAAAAAATGACATGAAATAACAGAACATGAATTAACATAAAATCAAGAAAATTAATAAATTAACAACAAAATAAAATAAAATTCATTGTGTTCTGTGTCCTTGACTTTGATTTTGGAACTGAAAACCCTCTGTCCTTTCAGGCAAACAGTCTCTTAGATATTGGACTGGCGGACAGGAGAGAAGAGGAGAGGAGAGGAGAGGAGAGGAGAGGAGAGGAGAGGAGAGGAGAGGAGAGGAGAGGAGAGCAGTTCTGCTCTGTCAGGCCTGCAGTTCTGCGTGACAAGCCCTGAGCGAGCCCTGAGGCCTCCATACATGATACTACAGGCAGTATTGCTACTGGAAGGAAGGCTGCACTGGCAACAAATCCACACTGTCTTTTTGCAAAAAAGGGACTCTATTAGGTTGCTTACTCCCCTATTTTGTAGCTACAGGGACTGATTTGGAGCCAGCACCCCAAAGGCTTCCTCCAAAGGGCTGCACATATGCGGCTGTGTCACCCCCATGTCACAATGCCAGCACCCGGCAACGCAGTGGTCACCAGGCCCCACGCAGGATCCAGAGGAGCAGCCTCCCGTGTCCACTGCCAGAGCTGGCCCGGGGGCAGCCCCAGCACATCTGACAGGAAGCACTTGAGGAGCTGCTGGAATCACAGGCCAGGGGCTGAGGGAAGAAAACCTTGCATGAGGCTGCTGGAGGTTCTCCGCTGCAAGACAATCTGCTGGCAGGGCCACCTTCCAAGCTCGGCTCATGGATGCAAATCCTTTTCAACTGGATAGCAGTGGCAAGACCAAGGCAATTCCTTCTTGAGGAGCACTGCACAGCTCACCATCCTCATCTCCTACACAGCAACGCTCAGGAGCCGTAAGAGATAGGATGTCGAGGGCTTGCAAGGGCTTGCAAGGGCTTGCAGTGCTTTGGAACACCCACTGGTGTCCTACACAGGGACAGCAAGGATTCTTGCCCACAAGGTCTATCAGCTCAGAGGCACTTGGGCACTCTGGCAAGTCCGCCAGATAGCTCCAGCTCAAGGGAGGATAGGGCTTGGGCAGCTCCTGGGAAGCATGAGCAGCCTGTGGGACAAGGAGCCAGGTCTGGCTCACATGCTCAGGGAACAGCCCATGGCCAGCACTGGGCTCAGCAAGGAACTTTTTCCCCCGCGGCACATTGGCACTGGTCCCCGGCGGTTTTTTGCCTTCCTCTGCAGTTCTCAGCACCGCCCCTTGCCACCATTTCTTTGGGCCATTTGGCCTGGGAGCCGGCTGCTCATGCTCCACCATGCTGGCAGCCACAGCTGCCACTTCTCAACTCTCCCTGCAGCTAACACAAGCGCCTGGCAGGGACCAGAGCGCTTCCCATGCATCCCTGGCCAAGAAGCACAGCAGCCAAACAAGTTGTGGAAGGCAAAAAGTCTGCTCATCATCGCTACATGTCACGCTTTGGAAGAGATGCCACGGTACCACTCACCTCTTCTTCCTCTTCTGCCTCTTCTTCTTCTTCTTCTTCTTCTTCTTCTTCTTCTTCTTCCTCTTTTGTGCATGGTCAGTCCCACAACTCCTTGTCAAGGTTCTCCCTCTGCAGGAAGCGCGGACAGCTTGGCTGTTCCTGCTGCTGCTCTCTGCAGCTCTGGGACTTGCCTTTGCCAGCCTGCAAGGGATCTTTTCTCATGCTAAACTGAAGAATGCCTCAGCCTACTCCTGGCTACACTTGGGCTTGAGCTAATGCTTGTGAGCCTGGGTTCTGAAACAGAGTCACAAAGGGAAAAAAAATGACACGAAGAAACATAACATGAATTAACATAAAATCAAGAAAATTAATAAATTAACAACAAAATAAAATACAATTCATTGTGTTCTGTGTCCTTGACATTGATTTTGGAACTGAAAACCCTCTGTCCTTTCAGGCAAACAGTCTCTTAGATATTGGACTGGCGGACAGGAGAGAAGAAGAGAGGAGAGGAGAGGAGAGGAGAGGAGAGGAGAGGAGAGGAGAGGAGAGGAGAGGAGAGGAGAGGAGAGGAGAGGAGAGGAGAGGAGAGGAGAGGAGAGCAGTTCTGCTCTGTCAGGCCTGCAGTTCTGCGTGACAAGCCCTGAGCGAGCCCTGAGGCCTCCATACATGATACTACAGGCAGTATTGCTACTGGAAGGAAGGCTGCACTGGCAACAAATCCACACTGTCTTTTTGCAAAAAAGGGACTCTATTAGGTTGCTTACTCCCCTATTTTGTAGGTACAGGGACTGATTTGGAGCCAGCACCCCAAAGGCTTCCTCCAAAGGGCTGCACATATGCGGCTGTGTCACCCCCATGTCACAATGCCAGCACCCGGCAACGCAATGGTCACCAGGCCCCACGCAGGATCCAGAGGAGCAGCCTCCCGTGTCCACTGCCAGAGCTGGCCCAGGGGCAGCCCCAGCACATCTGACAGGAAGCACTTGAGGATCTGCTGGAATCCCAGGCCAGGGGCTGAGGGAAGAAAACCTTGCATGAGGCTGCTGGAGGTTCTCCGCTGCAAGACAATCTGCTGGCAGGGCCATCTTCCAAGCTCGGCTCATGGATGCAAATCCTTTTCAACTGGATAGCAGTGGCAAGACCAAGGCAATTCCTTCTTGAGGAGCACTGCACAGCTCACCATCCTCATCTCCTACACAGCAACGCTCAGGAGCCGTAAGAGATAGGATGTCGAGGGCTTGCAAGGGCTTGCAAGGGCTTGCAGTGCTTTGGAACACCCACTGGTGTCCTACACAGGGACAGCAAGGATTCTTGCCCACAAGGTCTATCAGCTCAGAGGCACTTGGGCACTCTGGCAAGTCCGCCAGATAGCTCCAGCTCAAGGGAGGATAGGGCTTGGGCAGCTCCTGGGAAGCATGAGCAGCCTGTGGGACAAGGAGCCAGGTCTGGCTCACATGCTCAGGGAACAGCCCATGGCCAGCACTGGGCTCAGCAAGGAACTTTTTTCCCTGGGGCACATTGGCACTGGTCCCCGGCGGTTTTTTGCCTTCCTCTGCAGTTCTCAGCACCGCCCCTTGCCACCATTTCTTTGGGCCATTTGGCCTGGGAGCCGGCTGCTCATGCTCCACCATGCTGGCAGCCGCAGCTGCCACTTCTCAGCTCTCCCTGCAGCTAACACAAGCACCTGGCAGGGACCAGAGCGCTTCCCATGCATCCCTGGCCAAGAAGCACAGCAGCCAAACAAGTTGTGGAAGGCAAAAAGTCTGCTCGTCATCGCTACATGTCACGCTTTGGAAGAGATGCCACGGTACCACTCACCTCTTCTTCCTCTTCTTCCTCTTCTTCTTCTTCTTCTTCTTCTTCTTCTTCTTCTTCTTCCTCTTTTGTGCATGGTCAGTCCCACAACTCCTTGTCAAGGTTCTCCCTCTGCAGGAACCGCGGACAGCTTGGCCTCTATTCCTGCTGCTGCTCTCTGCAGCTCTGGGACTTGCCTTTGCCAGCCTGCAAGGGATCTTTTCTCATGCTAAACTGAAGAATGCCTCAGCCTACTCCTGGCTACACTTGGGCTTGAGCTAATGCTTGTGAGCCTGGTTTCTGAAACAGAGTCACAAAGGGAAAAAAAATGACATGAAATAACAGAACATGAATTAACATAAAATCAAGAAAATTAATAAATTAACAACAAAATAAAATAAAATTCATTGTGTTCTGTGTCCTTGACTTTGATTTTGGAACTGAAAACCCTCTGTCCTTTCAGGCAAACAGTCTCTTAGATATTGGACTGGCGGACAGGAGAGAAGAGGAGAGGAGAGGAGAGGAGAGGAGAGGAGAGGAGAGGAGAGGAGAGGAGAGGAGAGGAGAGGAGAGGAGAGGAGAGCAGTTCTGCTCTGTCAGGCCTGCAGTTCTGCGTGACAAGCCCTGAGCGAGCCCTGAGGCCTCCATACATGATACTACAGGCAGTATTGCTACTGGAAGGAAGGCTGCACTGGCAACAAATCCACACTGTCTTTTTGCAAAAAAGGGACTCTATTAGGTTGCTTACTCCCCTATTTTGTAGGTACAGGGACTGATTTGGAGCCAGCACCCCAAAGGCTTCCTCCAAAGGGCTGCACATATGCGGCTGTGTCACCCCCATGTCACAATGCCAGCACCCGGCAACGCAGTGGTCACCAGGCCCCACGCAGGATCCAGAGGAGCAGCCTCCCGTGTCCACTGCCAGAGCTGGCCCGGGGGCAGCCCCAGCACATCTGACAGGAAGCACTTGAGGAGCTGCTGGAATCACAGGCCAGGGGCTGAGGGAAGAAAACCTTGCATGAGGCTGCTGGAGGTTCTCCGCTGCAAGACAATCTGCTGGCAGGGCCACCTTCCAAGCTCGGCTCATGGATGCAAATCCTTTTCAACTGGATAGCAGTGGCAAGACCAAGGCAATTCCTTCTTGAGGAGCACTGCACAGCTCACCATCCTCATCTCCTACACAGCAACGCTCAGGAGCCGTAAGAGATAGGATGTCGAGGGCTTGCAAGGGCTTGCAAGGGCTTGCAGTGCTTTGGAACACCCACTGGTGTCCTACACAGGGACAGCAAGGATTCTTGCCCACAAGGTCTATCAGCTCAGAGGCACTTGGGCACTCTGGCAAGTCCGCCAGATAGCTCCAGCTCAAGGGAGGATAGGGCTTGGGCAGCTCCTGGGAAGCATGAGCAGCCTGTGGGACAAGGAGCCAGGTCTGGCTCACATGCTCAGGGAACAGCCCATGGCCAGCACTGGGCTCAGCAAGGAACTTTTTCCCCCGCGGCACATTGGCACTGGTCCCCGGCGGTTTTTTGCCTTCCTCTGCAGTTCTCAGCACCGCCCCTTGCCACCATTTCTTTGGGCCATTTGGCCTGGGAGCCGGCTGCTCATGCTCCACCATGCTGGCAGCCACAGCTGCCACTTCTCAGCTCTCCCTGCAGCTAACACAAGCGCCTGGCAGGGACCAGAGCGCTTCCCATGCATCCCTGGCCAAGAAGCACAGCAGCCAAACAAGTTGTGGAAGGCAAAAAGTCTGCTCATCATCGCTACATGTCACGCTTTGGAAGAGATGCCACGGTACCACTCACCTCTTCTTCCTCTTCTGCCTCTTCTTCTTCTTCTTCTTCTTCTTCTTCTTCTTCTTCTTCCTCTTTTGTGCATGGTCAGTCCCACAACTCCTTGTCAAGGTTCTCCCTCTGCAGGAAGCGCGGACAGCTTGGCCTCTATTCCTGCTGCTGCTCTCTGCAGCTCTGGGACTTGCCTTTGCCAGCCTGCAAGGGATCTTTTCTCATGCTAAACTGAAGAATGCCTCAGCCTACTCCTGGCTACACTTGGGCTTGAGCTAATGCTTGTGAGCCTGGTTTCTGAAACAGAGTCACAAAGGGAAAAAAAATGACATGAAATAACAGAACATGAATTAACATAAAATCAAGAAAATTAATAAATTAACAACAAAATAAAATAAAATTCATTGTGTTCTGTGTCCTTGACATTGATTTTGGAACTGAAAACCCTCTGTCCTTTCAGGCAAACAGTCTCTTAGATATTGGACTGGCGGACAGGAGAGAAGAGGAGAGGAGAGGAGAGGACAGGAGAGGAGAGGAGAGGAGAGGAGAGCAGTTCTGCTCTGTCAGGCCTGCAGTTCTGCGTGACAAGCCCTGAGCGAGCCCTGAGGCCTCCATACATGATACTACAGGCAGTATTGCTATTGGAAGGAAGGCTGCACTGGCAACAAATCCACACTGTCTTTTTGCAAAGAAGGGACTCTATTAGGTTGCTTACTCCCCTGTTTTGTAGGTACAGGGACTGATTTGGAGCCAGCACCCCAAAGGCTTCCTCCAAAGGGCTGCACATATGCGGCTGTGTCACCCCCATGTCACAATGCCAGCACCCGGCAACGCAATGGTCACCAGGCCCCACGCAGGATCCAGAGGAGCAGCCTCCCGTGTCCACTGCCAGAGCTGGCCCGGGGACAGCCCCAGCACATCTGACAGGAAGCACTTGAGGAGCTGCTGGAATCACAGGCCAGGGGCTGAGGGAAGAAAACCTTGCATGAGGCTGCTGGAGGTTCTCCGCTGCAAGACAATCTGCTGGCAGGGCCACCTTCCAAGCTCGGCTCATGGATGCAAATCCTTTTCAACTGGATAGCAGTGGCAAGACCAAGGCAATTCCTTCTTGAGGAGCACTGCACAGCTCACCATCCTCATCTCCTACGCAGCAACGCTCAGGAGCCGTAAGAGATAGGATGTCGAGGGCTTGCAAGGGCTTGCAAGGGCTTGCAGTGCTTTGGAACACCCACTGGTGTCCTACACAGGGACAGCAAGGATTCTTGCCCACAAGGTCTATCAGCTCCGAGGCACTTGGGCACTCTGGCAAGTCCGCCAGATAGCTCCAGCTCAAGGGAGGATAGGGCTTGGGCAGCTCCTGGGAAGCATGAGCAGCCTGTGGGACAAGGAGCCAGGTCTGGCTCACATGCTCAGGGAACAGCCCATGGCCAGCACTGGGCTCAGCAAGGAACTTTTTCCCCCGCGGCACATTGGCACTGGTCCCCGGCGGTTTTTTGCCTTCCTCTGCAGTTCTCAGCACGGCCCCTTGCCACCATTTCTTTGGGCCATTTGGCCTGGGAGCCGGCTGCTCATGCTCCACCATGCTGGCAGCCGCAGCTGCCACTTCTCAGCTCTCCCTGCAGCTAACACAAGTGCCTGGCAGGGACCAGAGCGCTTCCCATGCATCCCTGGCCAAGAAGCACAGCAGCCAAACAAGTTGTGGAAGGCAAAAAGTCTGCTCGTCATCGCTACATGTCACGCTTTGGAAGAGATGCCACGGTACCACTCCCCTCTTCTTCCTCTTCTGCCTCTTCTTCCTCTTCTTCTTCTTCTTCTTCTTCTTCTTCTTCCTCTTTTGTGCATGGTCAGTCCCACAACTCCTTGTCAAGGTTCTCCCTCTGCAGGAACCGCGGACAGCTTGGCCTCTATTCCTGCTGCTGCTCTCTGCAGCTCTGGGACTTGCCTTTGCCAGCCTGCAAGGGATCTTTTCTCATGCTAAACTGAAGAATGCCTCAGCCTACTCCTGGCTACACTTGGGCTTGAGCTAATGCTTGTGAGCCTGGGTTCTGAAACAGAGTCACAAAGGGAAAAAAAATGACATGAAATAACATAACATGAATTAACATAAAATCAAGAAAATTAATAAATTAACAACAAAATAAAATAAAATTCATTGTGTTCTGTGTCCTTGACATTGATTTTGGAACTGAAAACCCTCTGTCCTTTCAGGCAAACAGTCTCTTAGATATTGGACTGGCGGACAGGAGAGAAGAGGACAGGAGAGGAGAGGAGAGGAGAGGAGAGGAGAGGAAAGGAGAGGAGAGGAGAGGAGAGGAGAGCAGTTCTGCTCTGTCAGGCCTGCAGTTCTGCGTGACAAGCCCTGAGCGAGCCCTGAGGCCTCCATACATGATACTACAGGCAGTATTGCTACTGGAAGGAAGGCTGCACTGGCAACAAATCCACACTGTCTTTTTGCAAAAAAGGGACTCTATTAGGTTGCTTACTCCCCTATTTTGTAGGTACAGGGACTGATTTGGAGCCAGCACCCCAAAGGCTTCCTCCAAAGGGCTGCACATATGCGGCTGTGTCACCCCCATGTCACAATGCCAGCACCCGGCAACGCAGTGGTCACCAGGCCCCACGCAGGATCCAGAGGAGCAGCCTCCCGTGTCCACTGCCAGAGCTGGCCCGGGGGCAGCCCCAGCACATCTGACAGGAAGCATTTGAGGAGCTGCTGGAATCCCAGGCCAGGGGCTGAGGGAAGAAAACCTTGCATGAGGCTGCTGGAGGTTCTCCGCTGCAAGACAATCTGCTGGCAGGGCCACCTTCCAAGCTCGGCTCATGGATGCAAATCCTTTTCAACTGGATAGCAGTGGCAAGACCAAGGCAATTCCTTCTTGAGGAGCACTGCACGGCTCACCATCCTCATCTCCTACAGAGCAACACTCAGGAGCCGTAAGAGATAGGATGTTGAGGGCTTGCAAGGGCTTGCAAGGGCTTGCAGTGCTTTGGAACACCCACTGGTGTCCTACACAGGGACAGCAAGGATTCTTGCCCACAAGGTCTATCAGCTCAGAGGCACTTGGGCACTCTGGCAAGTCCGCCAGATAGCTCCAGCTCAAGGGAGGATAGGGCTTGGGCAGCTCCTGGGAAGCATGAGCAGCCTGTGGGACAAGGAGCCAGGTCTGGCTCACATGCTCAGGGAACAGCCCATGGCCAGCACTGGGCTCAGCAAGGAACTTTTTCCCCCGGGGCACATTGGCACTGGTCCCCGGCGGTTTTTTGCCTTCCTCTGCAGTTCTCAGCACGGCCCCTTGCCACCATTTCTTTGGGCCATTTGGCCTGGGAGCCGGCTGCTCATGCTCCACCATGCTGGCAGCCGCAGCTGCCACTTCTCAGCTCTCCCTGCAGCTAACACAAGTGCCTGGCAGGGACCAGAGCGCTTCCCATGCATCCCTGGCCAAGAAGCACAGCAGCCAAACAAGTTGTGGAAGGCAAAAAGTCTGCTCGTCATCGCTACATGTCACGCTTTGGAAGAGATGCCACGGTACCACTCACCTCTTCTTCCTCTTCTTCCTCTTCTTCTTCTTCTTCTTCTTCTTCTTCTTCCTCTTTTGTGCATGGTCAGTCCCACAACTCCTTGTCAAGGTTCTCCCTCTGCAGGAAGCGCGGACAGCTTGGCCTCTATTCCTGCTGCTGCTCTCTGCAGCTCTGGGACTTGCCTTTGCCAGCCTGCAAGGGATCTTTTCTCATGCTAAACTGAAGAATGCCTCAGCCTACTCCTGGCTACACTTGGGCTTGAGCTAATGCTTGTGAGCCTGGTTTCTGAAACAGAGTCACAAAGGGAAAAAAAATGACATGAAATAACAGAACATGAATTAACATAAAATCAAGAAAATTAATAAATTAACAACAAAATAAAATAAAATTCATTGTGTTCTGTGTCCTTGACATTGATTTTGGAACTGAAAACCCTCTGTCCTTTCAGGCAAACAGTCTCTTAGATATTGGACTGGCGGACAGGAGAGAAGAGGAGAGGAGAGGAGAGGAGAGGAGAGGAGAGGAGAGGAGAGGAGAGGAGAGCAGTTCTGCTCTGTCAGGCCTGCAGTTCTGCGTGACAAGCCCTGAGCGAGCCCTGAGGCCTCCATACATGATACTACAGGCAGTATTGCTACTGGAAGGAAGGCTGCACTGGCAACAAATCCACACTGTCTTTTTGCAAAAAAGGGACTCTATTAGGTTGCTTACTCCCCTATTTTGTAGGTACAGGGACTGATTTGGAGCCAGCACCCCAAAGGCTTCCTCCAAAGGGCTGCACATATGCGGCTGTGTCACCCCCATGTCACAATGCCAGCACCCGGCAACGCAGTGGTCACCAGGCCCCACGCAGGATCCAGAGGAGCAGCCTCCCGTGTCCACTGCCAGAGCTGGCCCGGGGGCAGCCCCAGCACATCTCACAGGAAGCATTTGAGGAGCTGCTGGAATCCCAGGCCAGGGGCTGAGGGAAGAAAACCTTGCATGAGGCTGCTGGAGGTTCTCCGCTGCAAGACAATCTGCTGGCAGGGCCACCTTCCAAGCTCGGCTCATGGATGCAAATCCTTTTCAACTGGATAGCAGTGGCAAGACCAAGGCAATTCCTTCTTGAGGAGCACTGCACGGCTCACCATCCTCATCTCCTACAGAGCAACACTCAGGAGCCGTAAGAGATAGGATGTTGAGGGCTTGCAAGGGCTTGCAAGGGCTTGCAGTGCTTTGGAACACCCACTGGTGTCCTACACAGGGACAGCAAGGATTCTTGCCCACAAGGTCTATCAGCTCAGAGGCACTTGGGCACTCTGGCAAGTCCGCCAGATAGCTCCAGCTCAAGGGAGGATAGGGCTTGGGCAGCTCCTGGGAAGCATGAGCAGCCTGTGGGACAAGGAGCCAGGTCTGGCTCACATGCTCAGGGAACAGCCCATGGCCAGCACTGGGCTCAGCAAGGAACTTTTTCCCCCGGGGCACATTGGCACTGGTCCCCGGCGGTTTTTTGCCTTCCTCTGCAGTTCTCAGCACGGCCCCTTGCCACCATTTCTTTGGGCCATTTGGCCTGGGAGCCGGCTGCTCATGCTCCACCATGCTGGCAGCCGCAGCTGCCACTTCTCAGCTCTCCCTGCAGCTAACACAAGTGCCTGGCAGGGACCAGAGCGCTTCCCATGCATCCCTGGCCAAGAAGCACAGCAGCCAAACAAGTTGTGGAAGGCAAAAAGTCTGCTCATCATCGCTACATGTCACGCTTTGGAAGAGATGCCACGGTACCACTCACCTCTTCTTCCTCTTCTTCCTCTTCTTCTTCTTCTTCTTCTTCTTCTTCTTCCTCTTTTGTGCATGGTCAGTCCCACAACTCCTTGTCAAGGTTCTCCCTCTGCAGGAACCGCGGACAGCTTGGCCTCTATTCCTGCTGCTGCTCTCTGCAGCTCTGGGACTTGCCTTTGCCAGCCTGCAAGGGATCTTTTCTCATGCTAAACTGAAGAATGCCTCAGCCTACTCCTGGCTACACTTGGGCTTGAGCTAATGCTTGTGAGCCTGGGTTCTGAAACAGAGTCACAAAGGGAAAAAAAATGACATGAAATAACAGAACATGAATTAACATAAAATCAAGAAAATTAATAAATTAACAACAAAATAAAATAAAATTCATTGTGTTATGTGTCCTTGACATTGATTTTGGAACTGAAAACCCTCTGTCCTTTCAGGCAAACAGTCTCTTAGATATTGGACTGGCGGACAGGAGAGAAGAGGAGAGGAGAGGAGATGAGAGGAGAGGAGAGGAGAGGAGAGGAGAGGAGAGGAGAGGAGAGGAGAGGAGAGCAGTTCTGCTCTGTCAGGCCTGCAGTTCTGCGTGACAAGCCCTGAGCGAGCCCTGAGGCCTCCATACATGATACTACAGGCAGTATTGCTACTGGAAGGAAGGCTGCACTGGCAACAAATCCACACTGTCTTTTTGCAAAAAAGGGACTCTATTAGGTTGCTTACTCCCCTATTTTGTAGGTATAGGGACTGATTTGGAGCCAGCACCCCAAAGGCTTCCTCCAAAGGGCTGCACATATGCGGCTGTGTCACCCCCATGTCACAATGCCAGCACCCGGCAACGCAGTGGTCACCAGGCCCCACGCAGGATCCAGAGGAGCAGCCTCCCGTGTCCACTGCCAGAGCTGGCCCGGGGGCAGCCCCAGCACATCTGACAGGAAGCACTTGAGGAGCTGCTGGAATCACAGGCCAGGGGCTGAGGGAAGAAAACCTTGCATGAGGCTGCTGGAGGTTCTCCGCTGCAAGACAATCTGCTGGCAGGGCCACCTTCCAAGCTCGGCTCATGGATGCAAATCCTTTTCAACTGGATAGCAGTGGCAAGACCAAGGCAATTCCTTCTTGAGGAGCACTGCACAGCTCACCATCCTCATCTCCTACAGAGCAACGCTCAGGAGCCGTAAAAGATAGGATGTCGAGGGCTTGCAAGGGCTTGCAAGGGCTTGCAGTGCTTTGGAACACCCACTGGTGTCCTACACAGGGACAGCAAGGATTCTTGCCCACAAGGTCTATCAGCTCAGAGGCACTTGGGCACTCTGGCAAGTCCGCCAGATAGCTCCAGCTCAAGGGAGGATAGGGCTTGGGCAGCTCCTGGGAAGCATGAGCAGCCTGTGGGACAAGGAGCCAGGTCTGGCTCACATGCTCAGGGAACAGCCCATGGCCAGCACTGGGCTCAGCAAGGAACTTTTTCCCCTGGGGCACATTGGCACTGGTCCCCGGCGGTTTTTTGCCTTCCTCTGCAGTTCTCAGCACGGCCCCTTGCCACCATTTCTTTGGGCCATTTGGCCTGGGAGCCGGCTGCTCATGCTCCACCATGCTGGCAGCCGCAGCTGCCACTTCTCAGCTCTCCCTGCAGCTAACACAAGCGCCTGGCAGGGACCAGAGCGCTTCCCATGCATCCCTGGCCAAGAAGCACAGCAGCCAAACAAGTTGTGGAAGGCAAAAAGTCTGCTCGTCATCGCTACATGTCACGCTTTGGAAGAGATGCCACGGTACCACTCACCTCTTCTTCCTCTTCTTCCTCTTCTTCTTCTTCTTCTTCTTCTTCTTCTTCTTCTTCTTCTTCTTCTTCCTCTTTTGTGCATGGTCAGTCCCACAACTCCTTGTCAAGGTTCTCCCTCTGCAGGAACCGCGGACAGCTTGGCCTCTATTCCTGCTGCTGCTCTCTGCAGCTCTGGGACTTGCCTTTGCCAGCCTGCAAGGGATCTTTTCTCATGCTAAACTGAAGAATGCCTCAGCCTACTCCTGGCTACACTTGGGCTTGAGCTAATGCTTGTGAGCCTGGGTTCTGAAACAGAGTCACAAAGGGAAAAAAAATGACATGAAATAACAGAACATGAATTAACATAAAATCAAGAAAATTAATAAATTAACAACAAAATAAAATAAAATTCATTGTGTTCTGTGTCCTTGACATTGATTTTGGAACTGAAAACCCTCTGTCCTTTCAGGCAAACAGTCTCTTAGATATTGGACTGGCGGACAGGAGAGAAGAGGAGAGGAGAGGAGAGGAGAGGAGAGGAGAGGAGAGGAGAGGAGAGGAGAGCAGTTCTGCTCTGTCAGGCCTGCAGTTCTGCGTGACAAGCCCTGAGCGAGCCCTGAGGCCTCCATACATGATACTACAGGCAGTATTGCTACTGGAAGGAAGGCTGCACTGGCAACAAATCCACACTGTCTTTTTGCAAAAAAGGGACTCTATTAGGTTGCTTACTCCCCTATTTTGTAGGTATAGGGACTGATTTGGAGCCAGCACCCCAAAGGCTTCCTCCAAAGGGCTGCACATATGCGGCTGTGTCACCCCCATGTCACAATGCCAGCACCCGGCAACGCAGTGGTCACCAGGCCCCACGCAGGATCCAGAGGAGCAGCCTCCCGTGTCCACTGCCAGAGCTGGCCCGGGGGCAGCCCCAGCACATCTGACAGGAAGCACTTGAGGAGCTGCTGGAATCCCAGGCCAGGGGCTGAGGGAAGAAAACCTTGCATGAGGCTGCTGGAGGTTCTCCGCTGCAAGACAATCTGCTGGCAGGGCCACCTTCCAAGCTCGGCTCATGGATGCAAATCCTTTTCAACTGGATAGCAGTGGCAAGACCAAGGCAATTCCTTCTTGAGGAGCACTGCACGGCTCACCATCCTCATCTCCTACAGAGCAACGCTCAGGAGCCGTAAAAGATAGGATGTCGAGGGCTTGCAAGGGCTTGCAAGGGCTTGCAGTGCTTTGGAACACCCACTGGTGTCCTACACAGGGACAGCAAGGATTCTTGCCCACAAGGTCTATCAGCTCAGAGGCACTTGGGCACTCTGGCAAGTCCGCCAGATAGCTCCAGCTCAAGGGAGGATAGGGCTTGGGCAGCTCCTGGGAAGCATGAGCAGCCTGTGCGACAAGGAGCCAGGTCTGGCTCACATGCTCAGGGAACAGCCCATGGCCAGCACTGGGCTCAGCAAGGAACTTTTTCCCCTGGGGCACATTGGCACTGGTCCCCGGCGGTTTTTTGCCTTCCTCTGCACTTCTCAGCACGGCCCCTTGCCACCATTTCTTTGGGCCATTTGGCCTGGGAGCCGGCTGCTCATGCTCCACCATGCTGGCAGCCACAGCTGCCACTTCTCAGCTCTCCCTGCAGCTAACAGAAGCGCCTGGTGGGGACCAGAGTGCTTCTCATGCATCCCTGGCCAAGAAGCACAGCAGCCAAACAAGTTGTGGAAGGCAAAAAGTCTGCTCGTCATCGCTACATGTCATGCTTTGGAAGAGATGCCACGGTACCACTCACCTCTTCTTCCTCTTCTGCCTCTTCTTCTTCTTCTTCTTCCTCTTCTTCTTCTTCTTCTTCTTCTTCCTCCTCTTTTGTGCATGGTCAGTCCCACAACTCCTTGTCAAGGTTCTCCCTCTGCAGGAAGCGCGGACAGCTTGGCCTCTATTCCTGCTGCTGCTCTCTGCAGCTCTGGGACTTGCCTTTGCCAGCCTGCAAGGGATCTTTTCTCATGCTAAACTGAAGAATGCCTCAGCCTACTCCTGGCTACACTTGGGCTTGAGCTAATGCTTGTGAGCCTGGGTTCTGAAACAGAGTCACAAAGGGAAAAAAAATGACATGAAATCACAGAACATGAATTAACATAAAATCAAGAAAATTAATAAATTAACAACAAAATAAAATCAAATTCATTGTGTTCTGTGTCCTTGACATTGATTTTGGAACTGAAAACCCTCTGTCCTTTCAGGCAAACAGTCTCTTAGATATTGGACTGGCGGACAGGAGAGAAGAGGAGAGGAGAGGAGAGGAGAGGAGAGGAGAGGAGAGGAGAGGAGAGGAGAGCAGTTCTGCTCTGTCAGGCCTGCAGTTCTGCGTGACAAGCCCTGAGCGAGCCCTGAGGCCTCCATACATGATACTACAGGCAGTATTGCTACTGGAAGGAAGGCTGCACTGGCAACAAATCCACACTGTCTTTTTGCAAAAAAGGGACTCTATTAGGTTGCTTACTCCCCTATTTTGTAGGTACAGGGACTGATTTGGAGCCAGCACCCCAAAGGCTTCCTCCAAAGGGCTGCACATATGCGGCTGTGTCACCCCCATGTCACAATGCCAGCACCCGGCAACGCAATGGTCACCAGGCCCCACGCAGGATCCAGAGGAGCAGCCTCCCGTGTCCACTGCCAGAGCTGGCCCAGGGGCAGCCCCAGCACATCTGACAGGAAGCACTTGAGGAGCTGCTGGAATCCCAGGCCAGGGGCTGAGGGAAGAAAACCTTGCATGAGGCTGCTGGAGGTTCTCCGCTGCAAGACAATCTGCTGGCAGGGCCATCTTCCAAGCTCGGCTCATGGATGCAAATCCTTTTCAACTGGATAGCAGTGGCAAGACCAAGGCAATTCCTTCTTGAGGAGCACTGCACAGCTCACCATCCTCATCTCCTACACAGCAACGCTCAGGAGCCGTAAGAGATAGGATGTCGAGGGCTTGCAAGGGCTTGCAAGGGCTTGCAGTGCTTTGGAACACCCACTGGTGTCCTACACAGGGACAGCAAGGATTCTTGCCCACAAGGTCTATCAGCTCAGAGGCACTTGGGCACTCTGACAAGTCCGCCAGATAGCTCCAGCTCAAGGGAGGATAGGGCTTGGGCAGCTCCTGGGAAGCATGAGCAGCCTGTGGGACAAGGAGCCAGGTCTGGCTCACATGCTCAGGGAACAGCCCATGGCCAGCACTGGGCTCAGCAAGGAACTTTTTCCCCTGGGGCACATTGGCACTGGTCCCCGGCGGTTTTTTGCCTTCCTCTGCAGTTCTCAGCACCGCCCCTTGCCACCATTTCTTTGGGCCATTTGGCCTGGGAGCCGGCTGCTCATGCTCCACCATGCTGGCAGCCGCAGCTGCCACTTCTCAGCTCTCCCTGCAGCTAACACAAGCACCTGGCAGGGACCAGAGCGCTTCCCATGCATCCCTGGCCAAGAAGCACAGCAGCCAAACAAGTTGTGGAAGGCAAAAAGTCTGCTCGTCATCGCTACATGTCACGCTTTGGAAGAGATGCCACGGTACCACTCACCTCTTCTTCCTCTTCTTCCTCTTCTTCTTCTTCTTCTTCTTCTTCTTCTTCTTCTTCTTCTTCTTCCTCTTTTGTGCATGGTCAGTCCCACAACTCCTTGTCAAGGTTCTCCCTCTGCAGGAAGCGCGGACAGCTTGGCCTCTATTCCTGCTGCTGCTCTCTGCAGCTCTGGGACTTGCCTTTGCCAGCCTGCAAGGGATCTTTTCTCATGCTAAACTGAAGAATGCCTCAGCCTACTCCTGGCTACACTTGGGCTTGAGCTAATGCTTGTGAGCCTGGTTTCTGAAACAGAGTCACAAAGGGAAAAAAAATGACATGAAATAACAGAACATGAATTAACATAAAATCAAGAAAATTAATAAATTAACAACAAAATAAAATAAAATTCATTGTGTTCTGTGTCCTTGACATTGATTTTGGAACTGAAAACCCTCTGTCCTTTCAGGCAAACAGTCTCTTAGATATTGGACTGGCGGACAGGAGAGAAGAGGAGAGGAGAGGAGAGGAGAGGAGAGGAGAGGAGAGGAGAGGAGAGGAGAGGAGAGCAGTTCTGCTCTGTCAGGCCTGCAGTTCTGCGTGACAAGCCCTGAGCGAGCCCTGAGGCCTCCATACATGATACTACAGGCAATATTGCTACTGGAAGGAAGGCTGCACTGGCAACAAATCCACACTGTCTTTTTGCAAAAAAGGGACTCTATTAGGTTGCTTACTCCCCTATTTTGTAGGTACAGGGACTGATTTGGAGCCAGCACCCCAAAGGCTTCCTCCAAAGGGCTGCACATATGCGGCTGTGTCACCCCCATGTCACAATGCCAGCACCCGGCAACGCAGTGGTCACCAGGCCCCACGCAGGATCCAGAGGAGCAGCCTCCCGTGTCCACTGCCAGAGCTGGCCCGGGGGCAGCCCCAGCACATCTGACAGGAAGCACTTGAGGAGCTGCTGGAATCCCAGGCCAGGGGCTGAGGGAAGAAAACCTTGCATGAGGCTGCTGGAGGTTCTCCGCTGCAAGACAATCTGCTGGCAGGGCCACCTTCCAAGCTCGGCTCATGGATGCAAATCCTTTTCAACTGGATAGCAGTGGCAAGACCAAGGCAATTCCTTCTTGAGGAGCACTGCACAGCTCACCATCCTCATCTCCTACACAGCAACGCTCAGGAGCCGTAAGAGATAGGATGTCGAGGGCTTGCAAGGGCTTGCAAGGGCTTGCAGTGCTTTGGAACACCCACTGGTGTCCTACACAGGGACAGCAAGGATTCTTGCCCACAAGGTCTATCAGCTCAGAGGCACTTGGGCACTCTGGCAAGTCCGCCAGATAGCTCCAGCTCAAGGGAGGATAGGGCTTGGGCAGCTCCTGGGAAGCATGAGCAGCCTGTGGGACAAGGAGCCAGGTCTGGCTCACATGCTCAGGGAACAGCCCATGGCCAGCACTGGGCTCAGCAAGGAACTTTTTCCCCCGCGGCACATTGGCACTGGTCCCCGGCGGTTTTTTGCCTTCCTCTGCAGTTCTCAGCACCGCCCCTTGCCACCATTTCTTTGGGCCATTTGGCCTGGGAGCCGGCTGCTCATGCTCCACCATGCTGGCAGCCGCAGCTGCCACTTCTCAGCTCTCCCTGCAGCTAACACAAGCGCCTGGCAGGGACCAGAGCGCTTCCCATGCATCCCTGGCCAAGAAGCACAGCAGCCAAACAAGTTGTGGAAGGCAAAAAGTCTGCTCGTCATCGCTACATGTCACGCTTTGGAAGAGATGCCACGGTACCACTCACCTCTTCTTCCTCTTCTTCCTCTTCTTCTTCTTCTTCTTCTTCTTCTTCTTCTTCTTCTTCTTCTTCTTCTTCTTCTTTTTCCTCTTTTGTGCATGGTCAGTCCCACAACTCCTTGTCAAGGTTCTCCCTCTGCAGGAAGCGCGGACAGCTTGGCTGTTCCTGCTGCTGCTCTCTGCAGCTCTGGGACTTGCCTTTGCCAGCCTGCAAGGGATCTTTTCTCATGCTAAACTGAAGAATGCCTCAGCCTACTCCTGGCTACACTTGGGCTTGAGCTAATGCTTGTGAGCCTGGGTTCTGAAACAGAGTCACAAAGGGAAAAAAAATGACATGAAATAACAGAACATGAATTAACATAAAATCAAGAAAATTAATAAATTAACAACAAAATAAAATACAATTCATTGTGTTCTGTGTCCTTGACATTGATTTTGGAACTGAAAACCCTCTGTCCTTTCAGGCAAACAGTCTCTTAGATATTGGACTGGCGGACAGGAGAGGACAGGAGAGGAGAGGAGAGGACAGGAGAGGAGAGGAGAGGAGAGGAGAGGAGAGGAGAGCAGTTCTGCTCTGTCAGGCCTGCAGTTCTGCGTGACAAGCCCTGAGCGAGCCCTGAGGCCTCCATACATGATACTACAGGCAGTATTGCTACTGGAAGGAAGGCTGCACTGGCAACAAATCCACACTGTCTTTTTGCAAAAAAGGGACTCTATTAGGTTGCTTACTCCCCTGTTTTGTAGGTACAGGGACTGATTTGGAGCCAGCACCCCAAAGGCTTCCTCCAAAGGGCTGCACATATGCGGCTGTGTCACCCCCATGTCACAATGCCAGCACCCGGCAACGCAATGGTCACCAGGCCCCACGCAGGATCCAGAGGAGCAGCCTCCCGTGTCCACTGCCAGAGCTGGCCCGGGGACAGCCCCAGCACATCTCACAGGAAGCACTTGAGGAGCTGCTGGAATCCCAGGCCAGGGGCTGAGGGAAGAAAACCTTGCATGAGGCTGCTGGAGGTTCTCCGCTGCAAGACAATCTGCTGGCAGGGCCACCTTCCAAGCTCGGCTCATGGATGCAAATCCTTTTCAACTGGATAGCAGTGGCAAGACCAAGGCAATTCCTTCTTGAGGAGCACTGCACGGCTCACCATCCTCATCTCCTACAGAGCAACACTCAGGAGCCGTAAGAGATAGGATGTTGAGGGCTTGCAAGGGCTTGCAAGGGCTTGCAGTGCTTTGGAACACCCACTGGTGTCCTACACAGGGACAGCAAGGATTCTTGCCCACAAGGTCTATCAGCTCCGAGGCACTTGGGCACTCTGGCAAGTCCGCCAGATAGCTCCAGCTCAAGGGAGGATAGGGCTTGGGCAGCTCCTGGGAAGCATGAGCAGCCTGTGGGACAAGGAGCCAGGTCTGGCTCACATGCTCAGGGAACAGCCCATGGCCAGCACTGGGCTCAGCAAGGAACTTTTTCCCCCGCGGCACATTGGCACTGGTCCCCGGCGGTTTTTTGCCTTCCTCTGCAGTTCTCAGCACCGCCCCTTGCCACCATTTCTTTGGGCCATTTGGCCTGGGAGCCGGCTGCTCATGCTCCACCATGCTGGCAGCCGCAGCTGCCACTTCTCAGCTCTCCCTGCAGCTAACACAAGTGCCTGGCAGGGACCAGAGCGCTTCCCATGCATCCCTGGCCAAGAAGTACAGCAGCCAAACAAGTTGTGGAAGGCAAAAAGTCTGCTCGTCATCGCTACATGTCACGCTTTGGAAGAGATGCCACGGTACCACTCACCTCTTCTTCCTCTTCTTCCTCTTCTTCTTCTTCTTCTTCTTCTTCTTCCTCTTTTGTGCATGGTCAGTCCCACAACTCCTTGTCAAGGTTCTCCCTCTGCAGGAACCGCGGACAGCTTGGCCTCTATTCCTGCTGCTGCTCTCTGCAGCTCTGGGACTTGCCTTTGCCAGCCTGCAAGGGATCTTTTCTCATGCTAAACTGAAGAATGCCTCAGCCTACTCCTGGCTACACTTGGGCTTGAGCTAATGCTTGTGAGCCTGGGTTCTGAAACAGAGTCACAAAGGGAAAAAACATGACATGAAATAACAGAACATGAATTAACATAAAATCAAGAAAATTAATAAATTAACAACAAAATAAAATAAAATTCATTGTGTTCTGTGTCCTTGACATTAATTTTGGAACTGAAAACCCTCTGTCCTTTCAGGCAAACAGTCTCTTAGATATTGGACTGGCGGACAGGAGAGAAGAGGAGAGGAGAGGAGAGGAGAGGAGAGGAGAGGAGAGGAGAGGAGAGGAGAGGAGAGCAGTTCTGCTCTGTCAGGCCTGCAGTTCTGCGTGACAAGCCCTGAGCGAGCCCTGAGGCCTCCATACATGATACTACAGGCAGTATTGCTACTGGAAGGAAGGCTGCACTGGCAACAAATCCACACTGTCTTTTTACAAAAAAGGGACTCTATTAGGTTGCTTACTCCCCTATTTTGTAGGTACAGGGACTGATTTGGAGCCAGCACCCCAAAGGCTTCCTCCAAAGGGCTGCACATATGCGGCTGTGTCAGCCCCATGTCACAATGCCAGCACCCGGCAACGCAGTGGTCACCAGGCCCCACGCAGGATCCAGAGGAGCAGCCTCCCGTGTCCACTGCCAGAGCTGGCCCGGGGGCAGCCCCAGCACATCTGACAGGAAGCACTTGAGGAGCTGCTGGAATCACAGGCCAGGGGCTGAGGGAAGAAAACCTTGCATGAGGCTGCTGGAGGTTCTCCGCTGCAAGACAATCTGCTGGCAGGGCCATCTTCCAAGCTCGGCTCATGGATGCAAATCCTTTTCAACTGGATAGCAGTGGCAAGACCAAGGCAATTCCTTCTTGAGGAGCACTGCACAGCTCACCATCCTCATCTCCTACAGAGCAACGCTCAGGAGCCGTAAGAGATAGGATGTCGAGGGCTTGCAAGGGCTTGCAAGGGCTTGCAGTGCTTTGGAACACCCACTGGTGTCCGACACAGGGACAGCAAGGATTCTTGCCCACAAGGTCTATCAGCTCAGAGGCACTTGGGCACTCTGGCAAGTCCGCCAGATAGCTCCAGCTCAAGGGAGGATAGGGCTTGGGCAGCTCCTGGGAAGCATGAGCAGCCTGTGGGACAAGGAGCCAGGTCTGGCTCACATGCTCAGGGAACAGCCCATGGCCAGCACTGGGCTCAGCAAGGAACTTTTTCCCCTGGGGCACATTGGCACTGGTCCCCGGCGGTTTTTTGCCTTCCTCTGCAGTTCTCAGCACCGCCCCTTGCCACCATTTCTTTGGGCCATTTGGCCTGGGAGCCGGCTGCTCATGCTCCACCATGCTGGCAGCCGCAGCTGCCACTTCTCAGCTCTCCCTGCAGCTAACACAAGCGCCTGGCAGGGACCAGAGCGCTTCCCATGCATCCCTGGCCAAGAAGCACAGCAGCCAAACAAGTTGTGGAAGGCAAAAAGTCTGCTCGTCATCGCTACATGTCACGCTTTGGAAGAGATGCCACGGTACCACTCACCTCTTCTTCCTCTTCTGCCTCTTCTTCTTCTTCTTCTTCTTCTTCTTCTTCTTCTTCTTCTTCTTCTTCTTCCTCTTTTGTGCATGGTCAGTCCCACAACTCCTTGTCAAGGTTCTCCCTCTGCAGGAAGCGCAGACAGCTTGGCCTCTATTCCTGCTGCTGCTCTCTGCAGCTCTGGGACTTGCCTTTGCCAGCCTGCAAGGGATCTTTTCTCATGCTAAACTGAAGAATGCCTCAGCCTACTCCTGGCTACACTTGGGCTTGAGCTAATGCTTGTGAGCCTGGGTTCTGAAACAGAGTCACAAAGGGAAAAAAAATGACATGAAATAACAGAACATGAATTAACATAAAATCAAGAAAATTAATAAATTAACAACAAAATAAAATAAAATTCATTGTGTTCTGTGTCCTTGACATTGATTTTGGAACTGAAAACCCTCTGTCCTTTCAGGCAAACAGTCTCTTAGATATTGGACTGGCGGACAGGAGAGAAGAGGAGAGGAGAGGACAGGAGAGGAGAGGAGAGGAGAGGAGAGCAGTTCTGCTCTGTCAGGCCTGCAGTTCTGCGTGACAAGCCCTGAGCGAGCCCTGAGGCCTCCATACATGATACTACAGGCAGTATTGCTACTGGAAGGAAGGCTGCACTGGCAACAAATCCACACTGTCTTTTTGCAAAGAAGGGACTCTATTAGGTTGCTTACTCCCCTGTTTTGTAGGTACAGGGACTGATTTGGAGCCAGCAACCCAAAGGCTTCCTCCAAAGGGCTGCACATATGCGGCTGTGTCACCCCCATGTCACAATGCCAGCACCCGGCAACGCAATGGTCACCAGGCCCCACGCAGGATCCAGAGGAGCAGCCTCCCGTGTCCACTGCCAGAGCTGGCCCGGGGACAGCCCCAGCACATCTGACAGGAAGCACTTGAGGAGCTGCTGGAATCACAGGCCAGGGGCTGAGGGAAGAAAACCTTGCATGAGGCTGCTGGAGGTTCTCCGCTGCAAGACAATCTGCTGGCAGGGCCACCTTCCAAGCTCGGCTCATGGATGCAAATCCTTTTCAACTGGATAGCAGTGGCAAGACCAAGGCAATTCCTTCTTGAGGAGCACTGCACAGCTCACCATCCTCATCTCCTACACAGCAACGCTCAGGAGCCGTAAGAGATAGGATGTCGAGGGCTTGCAAGGGCTTGCAAGGGCTTGCAGTGCTTTGGAACACCCACTGGTGTCCTACACAGGGACAGCAAGGATTCTTGCCCACAAGGTCTATCAGCTCCGAGGCACTTGGGCACTCTGGCAAGTCCGCCAGATAGCTCCAGCTCAAGGGAGGATAGGGCTTGGGCAGCTCCTGGGAAGCATGAGCAGCCTGTGGGACAAGGAGCCAGGTCTGGCTCACATGCTCAGGGAACAGCCCATGGCCAGCACTGGGCTCAGCAAGGAACTTTTTCCCCCGCGGCACATTGGCACTGGTCCCCGGCGGTTTTTTGCCTTCCTCTGCAGTTCTCAGCACGGCCCCTTGCCACCATTTCTTTGGGCCATTTGGCCTGGGAGCCGGCTGCTCATGCTCCACCATGCTGGCAGCCGCAGCTGCCACTTCTCAGCTCTCCCTGCAGCTAACACAAGTGCCTGGCAGGGACCAGAGCGCTTCCCATGCATCCCTGGCCAAGAAGCACAGCAGCCAAACAAGTTGTGGAAGGCAAAAAGTCTGCTCGTCATCGCTACATGTCACGCTTTGGAAGAGATGCCACGGTACCACTCCCCTCTTCTTCCTCTTCTGCCTCTTCTTCCTCTTCTTCTTCTTCTTCTTCTTCTTCTTCTTCCTCTTTTGTGCATGGTCAGTCCCACAACTCCTTGTCAAGGTTCTCCCTCTGCAGGAACCGCGGACAGCTTGGCCTCTATTCCTGCTGCTGCTCTCTGCAGCTCTGGGACTTGCCTTTGCCAGCCTGCAAGGGATCTTTTCTCATGCTAAACTGAAGAATGCCTCAGCCTACTCCTGGCTACACTTGGGCTTGAGCTAATGCTTGTGAGCCTGGGTTCTGAAACAGAGTCACAAAGGGAAAAAAAATGACATGAAATAACATAACATGAATTAACATAAAATCAAGAAAATTAATAAATTAACAACAAAATAAAATACAATTCATTGTGTTCTGTGTCCTTGACATTGATTTTGGAACTGAAAACCCTCTGTCCTTTCAGGCAAACAGTCTCTTAGATATTGGACTGGCGGACAGGAGAGAAGAGGACAGGAGAGGAGAGGAGAGGAGAGGAGAGGAGAGGAGAGGAGAGGAGAGGAGAGGAGAGGAGAGGAGAGGAGAGCAGTTCTGCTCTGTCAGGCCTGCAGTTCTGCGTGACAAGCCCTGAGCGAGCCCTGAGGCCTCCATACATGATACTACAGGCAGTATTGCTACTGGAAGGAAGGCTGCACTGGCAACAAATCCACACTGTCTTTTTGCAAAAAAGGGACTCTATTAGGTTGCTTACTCCCCTATTTTGTAGGTACAGGGACTGATTTGGAGCCAGCACCCCAAAGGCTTCCTCCAAAGGGCTGCACATATGCGGCTGTGTCACCCCCATGTCACAATGCCAGCACCCGGCAACGCAGTGGTCACCAGGCCCCACGCAGGATCCAGAGGAGCAGCCTCCCGTGTCCACTGCCAGAGCTGGCCCGGGGGCAGCCCCAGCACATCTGACAGGAAGCATTTGAGGAGCTGCTGGAATCCCAGGCCAGGGGCTGAGGGAAGAAAACCTTGCATGAGGCTGCTGGAGGTTCTCCGCTGCAAGACAATCTGCTGGCAGGGCCACCTTCCAAGCTCGGCTCATGGATGCAAATCCTTTTCAACTGGATAGCAGTGGCAAGACCAAGGCAATTCCTTCTTGAGGAGCACTGCACGGCTCACCATCCTCATCTCCTACAGAGCAACGCTCAGGAGCCGTAAAAGATAGGATGTCGAGGGCTTGCAAGGGCTTGCAAGGGCTTGCAGTGCTTTGGAACACCCACTGGTGTCCTACACAGGGACAGCAAGGATTCTTGCCCACAAGGTCTATCAGCTCAGAGGCACTTGGGCACTCTGGCAAGTCCGCCAGATAGCTCCAGCTCAAGGGAGGATAGGGCTTGGGCAGCTCCTGGGAAGCATGAGCAGCCTGTGGGACAAGGAGCCAGGTCTGGCTCACATGCTCAGGGAACAGCCCATGGCCAGCACTGGGCTCAGCAAGGAACTTTTTCCCCTGGGGCACATTGGCACTGGTCCCCGGCGGTTTTTTGCCTTCCTCTGCAGTTCTCAGCACGGCCCCTTGCCACCATTTCTTTGGGCCATTTGGCCTGGGAGCCGGCTGCTCATGCTCCACCATGCTGGCAGCCGCAGCTGCCACTTCTCAGCTCTCCCTGCAGCTAACACAAGCACCTGGCAGGGACCAGAGCGCTTCCCATGCATCCCTGGCCAAGAAGCACAGCAGCCAAACAAGTTGTGGAAGGCAAAAAGTCTGCTCGTCATCGCTACATGTCACGCTTTGGAAGAGATGCCACGGTACCACTCACCTCTTCTTCCTCTTCTTCCTCTTCTTCTTCTTCTTCTTCTTCTTCTTCTTCTTCTTCTTCTTCTTCTTCTTCCTCTTTTGTGCATGGTCAGTCCCACAACTCCTTGTCAAGGTTCTCCCTCTGCAGGAAGCGCGGACAGCTTGGCCTCTATTCCTGCTGCTGCTCTCTGCAGCTCTGGGACTTGCCTTTGCCAGCCTGCAAGGGATCTTTTCTCATGCTAAACTGAAGAATGCCTCAGCCTACTCCTGGCTACACTTGGGCTTGAGCTAATGCTTGTGAGCCTGGGTTCTGAAACAGAGTCACAAAGGGAAAAAAAATGACATGAAATAACAGAACATGAATTAACATAAAATCAAGAAAATTAATAAATTAACAACAAAATAAAATCAAATTCATTGTGTTCTGTGTCCTTGACATTGATTTTGGAACTGAAAACCCTCTGTCCTTTCAGGCAAACAGTCTCTTAGATATTGGACTGGCGGACAGGAGAGAAGAGGAGAGGAGAGGAGAGGAGAGGAGAGGAGAGGAGAGGAGAGGAGAGGAGAGGAGAGCAGTTCTGCTCTGTCAGGCCTGCAGTTCTGCGTGACAAGCCCTGAGCGAGCCCTGAGGCCTCCATACATGATACTACAGGCAGTATTGCTACTGGAAGGAAGGCTGCACTGGCAACAAATCCACACTGTCTTTTTGCAAAAAAGGGACTCTATTAGGTTGCTTACTCCCCTATTTTGTAGGTATAGGGACTGATTTGGAGCCAGCACCCCAAAGGCTTCCTCCAAAGGGCTGCACATATGCGGCTGTGTCACCCCCATGTCACAATGCCAGCACCCGGCAACGCAGTGGTCACCAGGCCCCACGCAGGATCCAGAGGAGCAGCCTCCCGTGTCCACTGCCAGAGCTGGCCCGGGGGCAGCCCCAGCACATCTGACAGGAAGCACTTGAGGAGCTGCTGGAATCCCAGGCCAGGGGCTGAGGGAAGAAAACCTTGCATGAGGCTGCTGGAGGTTCTCCGCTGCAAGACAATCTGCTGGCAGGGCCACCTTCCAAGCTCGGCTCATGGATGCAAATCCTTTTCAACTGGATAGCAGTGGCAAGACCAAGGCAATTCCTTCTTGAGGAGCACTGCACAGCTCACCATCCTCATCTCCTACAGAGCAACGCTCAGGAGCCGTAAAAGATAGGATGTCGAGGGCTTGCAAGGGCTTGCAAGGGCTTGCAGTGCTTTGGAACACCCACTGGTGTCCTACACAGGGACAGCAAGGATTCTTGCCCACAAGGTCTATCAGCTCCGAGGCACTTGGGCACTCTGGCAAGTCCGCCAGATAGCTCCAGCTCAAGGGAGGATAGGGCTTGGGCAGCTCCTGGGAAGCATGAGCAGCCTGTGGGACAAGGAGCCAGGTCTGGCTCACATGCTCAGGGAACAGCCCATGGCCAGCACTGGGCTCAGCAAGGAACTTTTTTCCCTGGGGCACATTGGCACTGGTCCCCGGCGGTTTTTTGCCTTCCTCTGCACTTCTCAGCACGGCCCCTTGCCACCATTTCTTTGGGCCATTTGGCCTGGGAGCCGGCTGCTCATGCTCCACCATGCTGGCAGCCACAGCTGCCACTTCTCAGCTCTCCCTGCAGCTAACAGAAGCGCCTGGTGGGGACCAGAGCGCTTCTCATGCATCCCTGGCCAAGAAGCACAGCAGCCAAACAAGTTGTGGAAGGCAAAAAGTCTGCTCGTCATCGCTACATGTCATGCTTTGGAAGAGATGCCACGGTACCACTCACCTCTTCTTCCTCTTCTGCCTCTTCTTCTTCTTCTTCTTCCTCTTCTTCTTCTTCTTCTTCTTCTTCCTCCTCTTTTGTGCATGGTCAGTCCCACAACTCCTTGTCAAGGTTCTCCCTCTGCAGGAAGCGCGGACAGCTTGGCCTCTATTCCTGCTGCTGCTCTCTGCAGCTCTGGGACTTGCCTTTGCCAGCCTGCAAGGGATCTTTTCTCATGCTAAACTGAAGAATGCCTCAGCCTACTCCTGGCTACACTTGGGCTTGAACTAATGCTTGTGAGCCTGGGTTCTGAAACAGAGTCACAAAGGGAAAAAAAATGACATGAAATAACAGAACATGAATTAACATGAAATCAAGAAAATTAATAAATTAACAACAAAATAAAATCAAATTCATTGTGTTCTGTGTCCTTGACATTGATTTTGGAACTGAAAACCCTCTGTCCTTTCAGGCAAACAGTCTCTTAGATATTGGACTGGCGGACAGGAGAGAAGAGGAGAGGAGAGGAGAGGAGAGGAGAGGAGAGCAGTTCTGCTCTGTCAGGCCTGCAGTTCTGCGTGACAAGCCCTGAGCGAGCCCTGAGGCCTCCATACATGATACTACAGGCAGTATTGCTACTGGAAGGAAGGCTGCACTGGCAACAAATCCACACTGTCTTTTTGCAAAGAAGGGACTCTATTAGGTTGCTTACTCCCCTGTGTTGTAGGTACAGGGACTGATTTGGAGCCAGCACCCCAAAGGCTTCCTCCAAAGGGCTGCACATATGCGGCTGTGTCACCCCCATGTCACAATGCCAGCACCCGGCAACGCAGTGGTCACCAGGCCCCACGCAGGATCCAGAGGAGCAGCCTCCCGTGTCCACTGCCAGAGCTGGCCCGGGGGCAGCCCCAGCACATCTCACAGGAAGCACTTGAGGAGCTGCTGGAATCCCAGGCCAGGGGCTGAGGGAAGAAAACCTTGCATGAGGCTGCTGGAGGTTCTCCGCTGCAAGACAATCTGCTGGCAGGGCCACCTTCCAAGCTCGGCTCATGGATGCAAATCCTTTTCAACTGGATAGCAGTGGCAAGACCAAGGCAATTCCTTCTTGAGGAGCACTGCACAGCTCACCATCCTCATCTCCTACAGAGCAACGCTCAGGAGCCGTAAGAGATAGGATGTCGAGGGCTTGCAAGGGCTTGCAAGGGCTTGCAGTGCTTTGGAACACCCACTGGTGTCCTACACAGGGACAGCAAGGATTCTTGCCCACAAGGTCTATCAGCTCAGAGGCACTTGGGCACTCTGGCAAGTCCGCCAGATAGCTCCAGCTCAAGGGAGGATAGGGCTTGGGCAGCTCCTGGGAAGCATGAGCAGCCTGTGGGACAAGGAGCCAGGTCTGGCTCACATGCTCAGGGAACAGCCCATGGCCAGCACTGGGCTCAGCAAGGAACTTTTTCCCCTGGGGCACATTGGCACTGGTCCCCGGCGGTTTTTTGCCTTCCTCTGCAGTTCTCAGCACCGCCCCTTGCCACCATTTCTTTGGGCCATTTGGCCTGGGAGCCGGCTGTTCATGCTCCACCATACTGGCAGCCGCAGCTGCCACTTCTCAGCTCTCCCTGCAGCTAACACAAGCGCCTGGCAGGGACCAGAGCGCTTCTCATGCATCCCTGGCCAAGAAGCACAGCAGCCAAACAAGTTGTGGAAGGCAAAAAGTCTGCTCGTCATCGCTACATGTCACGCTTTGGAAGAGATGCCACGGTACCACTCCCCTCTTCTTCCTCTTCTGCCTCTTCTTCCTCTTCTTCTTCTTCTTCTTCTTCTTCTTCCTCTTTTGTGCATGGTCAGTCCCACAACTCCTTGTCAAGGTTCTCCGTCTGCAGGAACCGCGGACAGCTTGGCATCTATTCCTGCTGCTGCTCTCTGCAGCTCTGGGACTTGCCTTTGCCAGCCTGCAAGGGATCTTTTCTCATGCTAAACTGAAGAATGCCTCAGCCTACTCCTGGCTACACTTGGGCTTGAGCTAATGCTTGTGAGCCTGGGTTCTGAAACAGAGTCACAAAGGGAAAAAAAAAGACATGAAATAACAGAACATGAATTAACATAAAATCAAGAAAATTAATAAATTAACAACAAAATAAAATAAAATTCATTGTGTTCTGTGTCCTTGACATTGATTTTGGAACTGAAAACCCTCTGTCCTTTCAGGCAAACAGTCTCTTAGATATTGGACTGGCGGACAGGAGAGAAGAGGAGAGGAGAGGAGAGGAGAGGAGAGGAGAGGAGAGGAGAGGAGAGGAGAGGAGAGGAGAGGAGAGGAGAGGAGAGCAGTTCTGCTCTGTCAGGCCTGCAGTTCTGCGTGACAAGCCCTGAGCGAGCCCTGAGGCCTCCATACATGATACTACAGGCAGTATTGCTACTGGAAGGAAGGCTGCACTGGCAACAAATCCACACTGTCTTTTTGCAAAAAAGGGACTCTATTAGGTTGCTTACTCCCCTATTTTGTAGGTATAGGGACTGATTTGGAGCCAGCACCCCAAAGGCTTCCTCCAAAGGGCTGCACATATGCGGCTGTGTCACCCCCATGTCACAATGCCAGCACCCGGCAACGCAGTGGTCACCAGGCCCCACGCAGGATCCAGAGGAGCAGCCTCCCGTGTCCACTGCCAGAGCTGGCCCGGGGGCAGCCCCAGCACATCTGACAGGAAGCACTTGAGGAGCTGCTGGAATCCCAGGCCAGGGGCTGAGGGAAGAAAACCTTGCATGAGGCTGCTGGAGGTTCTCCGCTGCAAGACAATCTGCTGGCAGGGCCACCTTCCAAGCTCGGCTCATGGATGCAAATCCTTTTCAACTGGATAGCAGTGGCAAGACCAAGGCAATTCCTTCTTGAGGAGCACTGCACAGCTCACCATCCTCATCTCCTACAGAGCAACGCTCAGGAGCCGTAAAAGATAGGATGTCGAGGGCTTGCAAGGGCTTGCAAGGGCTTGCAGTGCTTTGGAACACCCACTGGTGTCCTACACAGGGACAGCAAGGATTCTTGCCCACAAGGTCTATCAGCTCCGAGGCACTTGGGCACTCTGGCAAGTCCGCCAGATAGCTCCAGCTCAAGGGAGGATAGGGCTTGGGCAGCTCCTGGGAAGCATGAGCAGCCTGTGGGACAAGGAGCCAGGTCTGGCTCACATGCTCAGGGAACAGCCCATGGCCAGCACTGGGCTCAGCAAGGAACTTTTTCCCCTGGGGCACATTGGCACTGGTCCCCGGCGGTTTTTTGCCTTCCTCTGCACTTCTCAGCACGGCCCCTTGCCACCATTTCTTTGGGCCATTTGGCCTGGGAGCCGGCTGCTCATGCTCCACCATGCTGGCAGCCACAGCTGCCACTTCTCAGCTCTCCCTGCAGCTAACAGAAGCGCCTGGTGGGGACCAGAGCGCTTCTCATGCATCCCTGGCCAAGAAGCACAGCAGCCAAACAAGTTGTGGAAGGCAAAAAGTCTGCTCGTCATCGCTACATGTCATGCTTTGGAAGAGATGCCACGGTACCACTCACCTCTTCTTCCTCTTCTGCCTCTTCTTCTTCTTCTTCTTCCTCTTCTTCTTCTTCTTCTTCTTCTTCCTCCTCTTTTGTGCATGGTCAGTCCCACAACTCCTTGTCAAGGTTCTCCCTCTGCAGGAAGCGCGGACAGCTTGGCCTCTATTCCTGCTGCTGCTCTCTGCAGCTCTGGGACTTGCCTTTGCCAGCCTGCAAGGGATCTTTTCTCATGCTAAACTGAAGAATGCCTCAGCCTACTCCTGGCTACACTTGGGCTTGAACTAATGCTTGTGAGCCTGGGTTCTGAAACAGAGTCACAAAGGGAAAAAAAATGACATGAAATAACAGAACATGAATTAACATGAAATCAAGAAAATTAATAAATTAACAACAAAATAAAATCAAATTCATTGTGTTCTGTGTCCTTGACATTGATTTTGGAACTGAAAACCCTCTGTCCTTTCAGGCAAACAGTCTCTTAGATATTGGACTGGCGGACAGGAGAGAAGAGGAGAGGAGAGGAGAGGAGAGGAGAGGAGAGCAGTTCTGCTCTGTCAGGCCTGCAGTTCTGCGTGACAAGCCCTGAGCGAGCCCTGAGGCCTCCATACATGATACTACAGGCAGTATTGCTACTGGAAGGAAGGCTGCACTGGCAACAAATCCACACTGTCTTTTTGCAAAGAAGGGACTCTATTAGGTTGCTTACTCCCCTGTGTTGTAGGTACAGGGACTGATTTGGAGCCAGCACCCCAAAGGCTTCCTCCAAAGGGCTGCACATATGCGGCTGTGTCACCCCCATGTCACAATGCCAGCACCCGGCAACGCAGTGGTCACCAGGCCCCACGCAGGATCCAGAGGAGCAGCCTCCCGTGTCCACTGCCAGAGCTGGCCCGGGGACAGCCCCAGCACATCTCACAGGAAGCACTTGAGGAGCTGCTGGAATCCCAGGCCAGGGGCTGAGGGAAGAAAACCTTGCATGAGGCTGCTGGAGGTTCTCCGCTGCAAGACAATCTGCTGGCAGGGCCACCTTCCAAGCTCGGCTCATGGATGCAAATCCTTTTCAACTGGATAGCAGTGGCAAGACCAAGGCAATTCCTTCTTGAGGAGCACTGCACAGCTCACCATCCTCATCTCCTACAGAGCAACGCTCAGGAGCCGTAAGAGATAGGATGTCGAGGGCTTGCAAGGGCTTGCAAGGGCTTGCAGTGCTTTGGAACACCCACTGGTGTCCTACACAGGGACAGCAAGGATTCTTGCCCACAAGGTCTATCAGCTCAGAGGCACTTGGGCACTCTGGCAAGTCCGCCAGATAGCTCCAGCTCAAGGGAGGATAGGGCTTGGGCAGCTCCTGGGAAGCATGAGCAGCCTGTGGGACAAGGAGCCAGGTCTGGCTCACATGCTCAGGGAACAGCCCATGGCCAGCACTGGGCTCAGCAAGGAACTTTTTCCCCTGGGGCACATTGGCACTGGTCCCCGGCGGTTTTTTGCCTTCCTCTGCAGTTCTCAGCACCGCCCCTTGCCACCATTTCTTTGGGCCATTTGGCCTGGGAGCCGGCTGTTCATGCTCCACCATACTGGCAGCCGCAGCTGCCACTTCTCAGCTCTCCCTGCAGCTAACACAAGCGCCTGGCAGGGACCAGAGCGCTTCTCATGCATCCCTGGCCAAGAAGCACAGCAGCCAAACAAGTTGTGGAAGGCAAAAAGTCTGCTCGTCATCGCTACATGTCACGCTTTGGAAGAGATGCCACGGTACCACTCCCCTCTTCTTCCTCTTCTGCCTCTTCTTCCTCTTCTTCTTCTTCTTCTTCTTCTTCTTCCTCTTTTGTGCATGGTCAGTCCCACAACTCCTTGTCAAGGTTCTCCGTCTGCAGGAACCGCGGACAGCTTGGCATCTATTCCTGCTGCTGCTCTCTGCAGCTCTGGGACTTGCCTTTGCCAGCCTGCAAGGGATCTTTTCTCATGCTAAACTGAAGAATGCCTCAGCCTACTCCTGGCTACACTTGGGCTTGAGCTAATGCTTGTGAGCCTGGGTTCTGAAACAGAGTCACAAAGGGAAAAAAAAAGACATGAAATAACAGAACATGAATTAACATAAAATCAAGAAAATTAATAAATTAACAACAAAATAAAATAAAATTCATTGTGTTATGTGTCCTTGACATTGATTTTGGAACTGAAAACCCTCTGTCCTTTCAGGCAAACAGTCTCTTAGATATTGGACTGGCGGACAGGAGAGAAGAGGAGAGGAGAGGAGAGGAGAGGAGAGGAGAGGAGAGGAGAGGAGAGGAGAGGAGAGGAAAGGAGAGGAGAGGAGAGGAGAGGAGAGGAGAGGAGAGCAGTTTTGCTCTGTCAGGCCTGCAGTTCTGCGTGACAAGCCCTGAGCGAGCCCTGAGGCCTCCATACATGATACTACAGGCAGTATTGCTACTGGAAGGAAGGCTGCACTGGCAACAAATCCACACTGTCTTTTTGCAAAAAAGGGACTCTATTAGGTTGCTTACTCCCCTATTTTGTAGGTACAGGGACTGATTTGGAGCCAGCACCCCAAAGGCTTCCTCCAAAGGGCTGCACATATGCGGCTGTGTCACCCCCATGTCACAATGCCAGCACCCGGCAACGCAGTGGTCACCAGGCCCCACGCAGGATCCAGAGGAGCAGCCTCCCGTGTCCACTGCCAGAGCTGGCCCGGGGGCAGCCCCAGCACATCTGACAGGAAGCACTTGAGGAGCTGCTGGAATCACAGGCCAGGGGCTGAGGGAAGAAAACCTTGCATGAGGCTGCTGGAGGTTCTCCGCTGCAAGACAATCTGCTGGCAGGGCCACCTTCCAAGCTCGGCTCATGGATGCAAATCCTTTTCAACTGGATAGCAGTGGCAAGACCAAGGCAATTCCTTCTTGAGGAGCACTCACAGCTCACCATCCTCATCTCCTACAGAGCAACGCTCAGGAGCCGTAAGAGATAGGATGTCGAGGGCTTGCAAGGGCTTGCAAGGGCTTGCAGTGCTTTGGAACACCCACTGGTGTCCTACACAGGGACAGCAAGGATTCTTGCCCACAAGGTCTATCAGCTCCGAGGCACTTGGGCACTCTGGCAAGTCCGCCAGATAGCTCCAGCTCAAGGGAGGATAGGGCTTGGGCAGCTCCTGGGAAGCATGAGCAGCCTGTGGGACAAGGAGCCAGGTCTGGCTCACATGCTCAGGGAACAGCCCATGGCCAGCACTGGGCTCAGCAAGGAACTTTTTCCCCCGGGGCACATTGGCACTGGTCCCCGGTGGTTTTTTGCCTTCCTCTGCAGTTCTCAGCACCGCCCCTTGCCACCATTTCTTTGGGCCATTTGGCCTGGGAGCTGGCTGCTCATGCTCCACCATGCTGGCAGCCACAGCTGCCACTTCTCAGCTCTCCCTGCAGCTAACACAAGCGCCTGGCGGGGACCAGAGCGCTTCTCATGCATCCCTGGCCAAGAAGCACAGCAGCCAAACAAGTTGTGGAAGGCAAAAAGTCTGCTCGTCATCGCTACATGTCACGCTTTGGAAGAGATGCCACGGTACCACTCCCCTCTTCTTCCTCTTCTGCCTCTTCTTCTTCTTCTTCTTCTTCTTCTTCCTCTTTTGTGCATGGTCAGTCCCACAACTCCTTGTCAAGGTTCTCCCTCTGCAGGAACCGCGGACAGCTTGGCCTCTATTCCTGCTGCTGCTCTCTGCAGCTCTGGGACTTGCCTTTGCCAGCCTGCAAGGGATCTTTTCTCATGCTAAACTGAAGAATGCCTCAGCCTACTCCTGGCTACACTTGGGCTTGAGCTAATGCTTGTGAGCCTGGGTTCTGAAACAGAGTCACAAAGGGAAAAAAAATGACATGAAATAACAGAACATGAATTAACATGAAATCAAGAAAATTAATAAATTAACAACAAAATAAAATAAAATTCATTGTGTTCTGTGTCCTTGACATTGATTTTGGAACTGAAAACCCTCTGTCCTTTCAGGCAAACAGTCTCTTAGATATTGGACTGGCGGACAGGAGAGGAGAGGAGAGGAGAGGAGAGGAGAGGAGAGGAGAGGAGAGGAGAGGAGAGGAGAGGAGAGGAGAGGAGAGGAGAGCAGTTCTGCTCTGTCAGGCCTGCAGTTCTGCGTGACAAGCCCTGAGCGAGCCCTGAGGCCTCCATACATGATACTACAGGCAGTATTGCTACTGGAAGGAAGGCTGCACTGGCAACAAATCCACACTGTCTTTTTGCAAAAAAGGGACTCTATTAGGTTGCTTACTCCCCTATTTTGTAGGTATAGGGACTGATTTGGAGCCAGCACCCCAAAGGCTTCCTCCAAAGGGCTGCACATATGCGGCTGTGTCACCCCCATGTCATAATGCCAGCACCCGGCAACGCAGTGGTCACCAGGCCCCACGCAGGATCCAGAGGAGCAGCCTCCCGTGTCCACTGCCAGAGCTGGCCCGGGGGCAGCCCCAGCACATCTGACAGGAAGCACTTGAGGAGCTGCTGGAATCACAGGCCAGGGGCTGAGGGAAGAAAACCTTGCATGAGGCTGCTGGAGGTTCTCCGCTGCAAGACAATCTGCTGGCAGGGCCATCTTCCAAGCTCGGCTCATGGATGCAAATCCTTTTCAACTGGATAGCAGTGGCAAGACCAAGGCAATTCCTTCTTGAGGAGCACTGCACAGCTCACCATCCTCATCTCCTACACAGCAATGCTCAGGAGCCGTAAGAGATAGGATGTCGAGGGCTTGCAAGGGCTTGCAAGGGCTTGCAGTGCTTTGGAACACCGACTGGTGTCCTACACAGGGACAGCAAGGATTCTTGCCCACAAGGTCTATCAGCTCAGAGGCACTTGGGCACTCTGGCAAGTCCGCCAGATAGCTCCAGCTCAAGGGAGGATAGGGCTTGGGCAGCTCCTGGGAAGCATGAGCAGCCTGTGGGACAAGGAGCCAGGTCTGGCTCACATGCTCAGGGAACAGCCCATGGCCAGCACTGGGCTCAGCAAGGAACTTTTTCCCCTGGGGCACATTGGCACTGGTCCCCGGCGGTTTTTTGCCTTCCTCTGCAGTTCTCAGCACCGCCCCTTGCCACCATTTCTTTGGGCCATTTGGCCTGGGAGCCGGCTGCTCATGCTCCACCATGCTGGCAGCCACAGCTGCCACTTCTCAGCTTTCCCTGCAGCTAACAGAAGCGCCTGGTGGGGACCAGAGCGCTTCTCATGCATCCCTGGCCAAGAAGCACAGCAGCCAAACAAGTTGTGGAAGGCAAAAAGTCTGCTCGTCATCGCTACATGTCACGCTTTGGAAGAGATGCCACGGTACCACTCACCTCTTCTTCCTCTTCTGCCTCTTCTTCTTCTTCTTCTTCCTCTTCTTCTTCTTCTTCTTCTTCTTCCTCCTCTTTTGTGCATGGTCAGTCCCACAACTCCTTGTCAAGGTTCTCCCTCTGCAGGAAGCGCGGACAGCTTGGCCTCTATTCCTGCTGCTGCTCTCTGCAGCTCTGGGACTTGCCTTTGCCAGCCTGCAAGGGATCTTTTCTCATGCTAAACTGAAGAATGCCTCAGCCTACTCCTGGCTACACTTGGGCTTGAGCTAATGCTTGTGAGCCTGGGTTCTGAAACAGAGTCACAAAGGGAAAAAAAATGACATGAAATAACATAACATGAATTAACATAAAATCAAGAAAATTAATAAATTAACAACAAAATAAAATAAAATTCATTGTGTTCTGTGTCCTTGACATTGATTTTGGAACTGAAAACCCTCTGTCCTTTCAGGCAAACAGTCTCTTAGATATTGGACTGGCGGACAGGAGAGGAGAGGAGAGGAGAGGAGAGGAGAGCAGTTCTGCTCTGTCAGGCCTGCAGTTCTGCGTGACAAGCCCTGAGCGAGCCCTGAGGCCTCCATACATGATACTACAGGCAGTATTGCTACTGGAAGGAAGGCTGCACTGGCAACAAATCCACACTGTCTTTTTGCAAAGAAGGGACTCTATTAGGTTGCTTACTCCCCTGTTTTGTAGGTACAGGGACTGATTTGGAGCCAGCACCCCAAAGGCTTCCTCCAAAGGGCTGCACATATGCGGCTGTGTCACCCCCATGTCACAATGCCAGCACCCGGCAACGCAATGGTCACCAGGCCCCACGCAGGATCCAGAGGAGCAGCCTCCCGTGTCCACTGCCAGAGCTGGCCCGGGGACAGCCCCAGCACATCTGACAGGAAGCACTTGAGGAGCTGCTGGAATCACAGGCCAGGGGCTGAGGGAAGAAAACCTTGCATGAGGCTGCTGGAGGTTCTCCGCTGCAAGACAATCTGCTGGCAGGGCCACCTTCCAAGCTCGGCTCATGGATGCAAATCCTTTTCAACTGGATAGCAGTGGCAAGACCAAGGCAATTCCTTCTTGAGGAGCACTGCACAGCTCACCATCCTCATCTCCTACAGAGCAACGCTCAGGAGCCGTAAGAGATAGGATGTCGAGGGCTTGCAAGGGCTTGCAAGGGCTTGCAGTGCTTTGGAACACCCACTGGTGTCCTACACAGGGACAGCAAGGATTCTTGCCCACAAGGTCTATCAGCTCAGAGGCACTTGGGCACTCTGGCAAGTCCGCCAGATAGCTCCAGCTCAAGGGAGGATAGGGCTTGGGCAGCTCCTGGGAAGCATGAGCAGCCTGTGGGACAAGGAGCCAGGTCTGGCTCACATGCTCAGGGAACAGCCCATGGCCAGCACTGGGCTCAGCAAGGAACTTTTTCCCCTGGGGCACATTGGCACTGGTCCCCGGCGGTTTTTTGCCTTCCTCTGCAGTTCTCAGCACCGCCCCTTGCCACCATTTCTTTGGGCCATTTGGCCTGGGAGCCGGCTGCTCATGCTCCACCATGCTGGCAGCCGCAGCTGCCACTTCTCAGCTCTCCCTGCAGCTAACACAAGCGCCTGGCAGGGACCAGAGCGCTTCCCATGCATCCCTGGCCAAGAAGCACAGCAGCCAAACAAGTTGTGGAAGGCAAAAAGTCTGCTCGTCATCGCTACATGTCACGCTTTGGAAGAGATGCCACGGTACCACTCACCTCTTCTTCCTCTTCTTCCTCTTCTTCTTCTTCTTCTTCTTCTTCTTCTTCTTCTTCTTCTTCTTCTTCTTCCTCTTTTGTGCATGGTCAGTCCCACAACTCCTTGTCAAGGTTCTCCCTCTGCAGGAAGCGCGGACAGCTTGGCCTCTATTCCTGCTGCTGCTCTCTGCAGCTCTGGGACTTGCCTTTGCCAGCCTGCAAGGGATCTTTTCTCATGCTAAACTGAAGAATGCCTCAGCCTACTCCTGGCTACACTTGGGCTTGAGCTAATGCTTGTGAGCCTGGGTTCTGAAACAGAGTCACAAAGGGAAAAAAAATGACATGAAATAACAGAACATGAATTAACATAAAATCAAGAAAATTAATAAATTAACAACAAAATAAAATCAAATTCATTGTGTTCTGTGTCCTTGACATTGATTTTGGAACTGAAAACCCTCTGTCCTTTCAGGCAAACAGTCTCTTAGATATTGGACTGGCGGACAGGAGAGAAGAGGAGAGGAGAGGAGATGAGAGGAGAGGAGAGGAGAGGAGAGGAGAGGAGAGGAGAGGAGAGGAGAGCAGTTCTGCTCTGTCAGGCCTGCAGTTCTGCGTGACAAGCCCTGAGCGAGCCCTGAGGCCTCCATACATGATACTACAGGCAGTATTGCTACTGGAAGGAAGGCTGCACTGGCAACAAATCCACACTGTCTTTTTGCAAAAAAGGGACTCTATTAGGTTGCTTACTCCCCTATTTTGTAGGTATAGGGACTGATTTGGAGCCAGCACCCCAAAGGCTTCCTCCAAAGGGCTGCACATATGCGGCTGTGTCACCCCCATGTCACAATGCCAGCACCCGGCAACGCAGCGGTCACCAGGCCCCACGCAGGATCCAGAGGAGCAGCCTCCCGTGTCCACTGCCAGAGCTGGCCCGGGGGCAGCCCCAGCACATCTGACAGGAAGCACTTGAGGAGCTGCTGGAATCACAGGCCAGGGGCTGAGGGAAGAAAACCTTGCATGAGGCTGCTGGAGGTTCTCCGCTGCAAGACAATCTGCTGGCAGGGCCACCTTCCAAGCTCGGCTCATGGATGCAAATCCTTTTCAACTGGATAGCAGTGGCAAGACCAAGGCAATTCCTTCTTGAGGAGCACTGCACAGCTCACCATCCTCATCTCCTACAGAGCAACGCTCAGGAGCCGTAAAAGATAGGATGTCGAGGGCTTGCAAGGGCTTGCAAGGGCTTGCAGTGCTTTGGAACACCCACTGGTGTCCTACACAGGGACAGCAAGGATTCTTGCCCACAAGGTCTAGCAGCTCAGAGGCACTTGGGCACTCTGGCAAGTCCGCCAGATAGCTCCAGCTCAAGGGAGGATAGGGCTTGGGCAGCTCCTGGGAAGCATGAGCAGCCTGTGGGACAAGGAGCCAGGTCTGGCTCACATGCTCAGGGAACAGCCCATGGCCAGCACTGGGCTCAGCAAGGAACTTTTTCCCCTGGGGCACATTGGCACTGGTCCCCGGCGGTTTTTTGCCTTCCTCTGCACTTCTCAGCACGGCCCCTTGCCACCATTTCTTTGGGCCATTTGGCCTGGGAGCCGGCTGCTCATGCTCCACCATGCTGGCAGCCACAGCTGCCACTTCTCAGCTCTCCCTGCAGCTAACAGAAGCGCCTGGTGGGGACCAGAGCGCTTCTCATGCATCCCTGGCCAAGAAGCACAGCAGCCAAACAAGTTGTGGAAGGCAAAAAGTCTGCTCGTCATCGCTACATGTCACGCTTTGGAAGAGATGCCACGGTACCACTCACCTCTTCTTCCTCTTCTGCCTCTTCTTCTTCTTCTTCTTCCTCTTCTTCTTCTTCTTCTTCTTCTTCCTCCTCTTTTGTGCATGGTCAGTCCCACAACTCCTTGTCAAGGTTCTCCCTCTGCAGGAAGCGCGGACAGCTTGGCCTCTATTCCTGCTGCTGCTCTCTGCAGCTCTGGGACTTGCCTTTGCCAGCCTGCAAGGGATCTTTTCTCATGCTAAACTGAAGAATGCCTCAGCCTACTCCTGGCTACACTTGGGCTTGAGCTAATGCTTGTGAGCCTGGGTTCTGAAACAGAGTCACAAAGGGAAAAAAAATGACATGAAATCACAGAACATGAATTAACATAAAATCAAGAAAATTAATAAATTAACAACAAAATAAAATAAAATTCATTGTGTTCTGTGTCCTTGACATTGATTTTGGAACTGAAAACCCTCTGTCCTTTCAGGCAAACAGTCTCTTAGATATTGGACTGGCGGACAGGAGAGGAGAGGAGAGGAGAGGAGAGGAGAGCAGTTCTGCTCTGTCAGGCCTGCAGTTCTGCGTGACAAGCCCTGAGCGAGCCCTGAGGCCTCCATACATGATACTACAGGCAGTATTGCTACTGGAAGGAAGGCTGCACTGGCAACAAATCCACACTGTCTTTTTGCAAAGAAGGGACTCTATTAGGTTGCTTACTCCCCTGTTTTGTAGGTACAGGGACTGATTTGGAGCCAGCACCCCAAAGGCTTCCTCCAAAGGGCTGCACATATGCGGCTGTGTCACCCCCATGTCACAATGCCAGCACCCGGCAACGCAGTGGTCACCAGGCCCCACGCAGGATCCAGAGGAGCAGCCTCCCGTGTCCACTGCCAGAGCTGGCCCGGGGACAGCCCCAGCACATCTCACAGGAAGCACTTGAGGAGCTGCTGGAATCACAGGCCAGGGGCTGAGGGAAGAAAACCTTGCATGAGGCTGCTGGAGGTTCTCCGCTGCAAGACAATCTGCTGGCAGGGCCACCTTCCAAGCTCGGCTCATGGATGCAAATCCTTTTCAACTGGATAGCAGTGGCAAGACCAAGGCAATTCCTTCTTGAGGAGCACTGCACAGCTCACCATCCTCATCTCCTACACAGCAACGCTCAGGAGCCGTAAGAGATAGGATGTCGAGGGCTTGCAAGGGCTTGCAAGGGCTTGCAGTGCTTTGGAACACCCACTGGTGTCCTACACAGGGACAGCAAGGATTCTTGCCCACAAGGTCTATCAGCTCAGAGGCACTTGGGCACTCTGGCAAGTCCGCCAGATAGCTCCAGCTCAAGGGAGGATAGGGCTTGGGCAGCTCCTGGGAAGCATGAGCAGCCTGTGGGACAAGGAGCCAGGTCTGGCTCACATGCTCAGGGAACAGCCCATGGCCAGCACTGGGCTCAGCAAGGAACTTTTTCCCCTGGGGCACATTGGCACTGGTCCCCGGCGGTTTTTTGCCTTCCTCTGCAGTTCTCAGCACCGCCCCTTGCCACCATTTCTTTGGGCCATTTGGCCTGGGAGCCGGCTGCTCATGCTCCACCATGCTGGCAGCCGCAGCTGCCACTTCTCAGCTCTCCCTGCAGCTAACACAAGCGCCTGGCAGGGACCAGAGCGCTTCTCATGCATCCCTGGCCAAGAAGCACAGCAGCCAAACAAGTTGTGGAAGGCAAAAAGTCTGCTCGTCATCGTTACATGTCACGCTTTGGAAGAGATGCCACGGTACCACTCCCCTCTTCTTCCTCTTCTGCCTCTTCTTCCTCTTCTTCTTCTTCTTCTTCTTCTTCTTCCTCTTTTGTGCATGGTCAGTCCCACAACTCCTTGTCAAGGTTCTCCCTCTGCAGGAAGCGCGGACAGCTTGGCCTCTATTCCTGCTGCTGCTCTCTGCAGCTCTGGGACTTGCCTTTGCCAGCCTGCAAGGGATCTTTTCTCATGCTAAACTGAAGAATGCCTCAGCCTACTCCTGGCTACACTTGGGCTTGAGCTAATGCTTGTGAGCCTGGGTTCTGAAACAGAGTCACAAAGGGAAAAAAAAAGACATGAAATAACAGAACATGAATTAACATAAAATCAAGAAAATTAATAAATTAACAACAAAATAAAATAAAATTCATTGTGTTATGTGTCCTTGACATTGATTTTGGAACTGAAAACCCTCTGTCCTTTCAGGCAAACAGTCTCTTAGATATTGGACTGGCGGACAGGAGAGAAGAGGAGAGGAGAGGAGAGGAGAGGAGAGGAGAGGAGAGGAGAGGAAAGGAGAGGAGAGGAGAGGAGAGGAGAGCAGTTTTGCTCTGTCAGGCCTGCAGTTCTGCGTGACAAGCCCTGAGCGAGCCCTGAGGCCTCCATACATGATACTACAGGCAGTATTGCTACTGGAAGGAAGGCTGCACTGGCAACAAATGCACACTGTCTTTTTGCAAAAAAGGGACTCTATTAGGTTGCTTACTCCCCTATTTTGTAGGTACAGGGACTGATTTGGAGCCAGCACCCCAAAGGCTTCCTCCAAAGGGCTGCACATATGCGGCTGTGTCACCCCCATGTCACAATGCCAGCACCCGGCAACGCAGCGGTCACCAGGCCCCACGCAGGATCCAGAGGAGCAGCCTCCCGTGTCCACTGCCAGAGCTGGCCCGGGGGCAGCCCCAGCACATCTGACAGGAAGCACTTGAGGAGCTGCTGGAATCACAGGCCAGGGGCTGAGGGAAGAAAACCTTGCATGAGGCTGCTGGAGGTTCTCCGCTGCAAGACAATCTGCTGGCAGGGCCACCTTCCAAGCTCGGCTCATGGATGCAAATCCTTTTCAACTGGATAGCAGTGGCAAGACCAAGGCAATTCCTTCTTGAGGAGCACTGCACAGCTCACCATCCTCATCTCCTACAGAGCAACGCTCAGGAGCCGTAAAAGATAGGATGTCGAGGGCTTGCAAGGGCTTGCAAGGGCTTGCAGTGCTTTGGAACACCCACTGGTGTCCTACACAGGGACAGCAAGGATTCTTGCCCACAAGGTCTAGCAGCTCAGAGGCACTTGGGCACTCTGGCAAGTCCGCCAGATAGCTCCAGCTCAAGGGAGGATAGGGCTTGGGCAGCTCCTGGGAAGCATGAGCAGCCTGTGGGACAAGGAGCCAGGTCTGGCTCACATGCTCAGGGAACAGCCCATGGCCAGCACTGGGCTCAGCAAGGAACTTTTTCCCCTGGGGCACATTGGCACTGGTCCCCGGCGGTTTTTTGCCTTCCTCTGCACTTCTCAGCACGGCCCCTTGCCACCATTTCTTTGGGCCATTTGGCCTGGGAGCCGGCTGCTCATGCTCCACCATGCTGGCAGCCACAGCTGCCACTTCTCAGCTCTCCCTGCAGCTAACAGAAGCGCCTGGTGGGGACCAGAGCGCTTCTCATGCATCCCTGGCCAAGAAGCACAGCAGCCAAACAAGTTGTGGAAGGCAAAAAGTCTGCTCGTCATCGCTACATGTCACGCTTTGGAAGAGATGCCACGGTACCACTCACCTCTTCTTCCTCTTCTGCCTCTTCTTCTTCTTCTTCTTCCTCTTCTTCTTCTTCTTCTTCTTCTTCCTCCTCTTTTGTGCATGGTCAGTCCCACAACTCCTTGTCAAGGTTCTCCCTCTGCAGGAAGCGCGGACAGCTTGGCCTCTATTCCTGCTGCTGCTCTCTGCAGCTCTGGGACTTGCCTTTGCCAGCCTGCAAGGGATCTTTTCTCATGCTAAACTGAAGAATGCCTCAGCCTACTCCTGGCTACACTTGGGCTTGAGCTAATGCTTGTGAGCCTGGGTTCTGAAACAGAGTCACAAAGGGAAAAAAAATGACATGAAATCACAGAACATGAATTAACATAAAATCAAGAAAATTAATAAATTAACAACAAAATAAAATAAAATTCATTGTGTTCTGTGTCCTTGACATTGATTTTGGAACTGAAAACCCTCTGTCCTTTCAGGCAAACAGTCTCTTAGATATTGGACTGGCGGACAGGAGAGGAGAGGAGAGGAGAGGAGAGGAGAGCAGTTCTGCTCTGTCAGGCCTGCAGTTCTGCGTGACAAGCCCTGAGCGAGCCCTGAGGCCTCCATACATGATACTACAGGCAGTATTGCTACTGGAAGGAAGGCTGCACTGGCAACAAATCCACACTGTCTTTTTGCAAAGAAGGGACTCTATTAGGTTGCTTACTCCCCTGTTTTGTAGGTACAGGGACTGATTTGGAGCCAGCACCCCAAAGGCTTCCTCCAAAGGGCTGCACATATGCGGCTGTGTCACCCCCATGTCACAATGCCAGCACCCGGCAACGCAGTGGTCACCAGGCCCCACGCAGGATCCAGAGGAGCAGCCTCCCGTGTCCACTGCCAGAGCTGGCCCGGGGACAGCCCCAGCACATCTCACAGGAAGCACTTGAGGAGCTGCTGGAATCACAGGCCAGGGGCTGAGGGAAGAAAACCTTGCATGAGGCTGCTGGAGGTTCTCCGCTGCAAGACAATCTGCTGGCAGGGTCACCTTCCAAGCTCGGCTCATGGATGCAAATCCTTTTCAACTGGATAGCAGTGGCAAGACCAAGGCAATTCCTTCTTGAGGAGCACTGCACAGCTCACCATCCTCATCTCCTACACAGCAACGCTCAGGAGCCGTAAGAGATAGGATGTCGAGGGCTTGCAAGGGCTTGCAAGGGCTTGCAGTGCTTTGGAACACCCACTGGTGTCCTACACAGGGACAGCAAGGATTCTTGCCCACAAGGTCTATCAGCTCAGAGGCACTTGGGCACTCTGGCAAGTCCGCCAGATAGCTCCAGCTCAAGGGAGGATAGGGCTTGGGCAGCTCCTGGGAAGCATGAGCAGCCTGTGGGACAAGGAGCCAGGTCTGGCTCACATGCTCAGGGAACAGCCCATGGCCAGCACTGGGCTCAGCAAGGAACTTTTTCCCCTGGGGCACATTGGCACTGGTCCCCGGCGGTTTTTTGCCTTCCTCTGCAGTTCTCAGCACCGCCCCTTGCCACCATTTCTTTGGGCCATTTGGCCTGGGAGCCGGCTGCTCATGCTCCACCATGCTGGCAGCCGCAGCTGCCACTTCTCAGCTCTCCCTGCAGCTAACACAAGCGCCTGGCAGGGACCAGAGCGCTTCTCATGCATCCCTGGCCAAGAAGCACAGCAGCCAAACAAGTTGTGGAAGGCAAAAAGTCTGCTCGTCATCGTTACATGTCACGCTTTGGAAGAGATGCCACGGTACCACTCCCCTCTTCTTCCTCTTCTGCCTCTTCTTCCTCTTCTTCTTCTTCTTCTTCTTCTTCTTCCTCTTTTGTGCATGGTCAGTCCCACAACTCCTTGTCAAGGTTCTCCCTCTGCAGGAAGCGCGGACAGCTTGGCCTCTATTCCTGCTGCTGCTCTCTGCAGCTCTGGGACTTGCCTTTGCCAGCCTGCAAGGGATCTTTTCTCATGCTAAACTGAAGAATGCCTCAGCCTACTCCTGGCTACACTTGGGCTTGAGCTAATGCTTGTGAGCCTGGGTTCTGAAACAGAGTCACAAAGGGAAAAAAAAAGACATGAAATAACAGAACATGAATTAACATAAAATCAAGAAAATTAATAAATTAACAACAAAATAAAATAAAATTCATTGTGTTATGTGTCCTTGACATTGATTTTGGAACTGAAAACCCTCTGTCCTTTCAGGCAAACACTCTCTTAGATATTGGACTGGCGGACAGGAGAGAAGAGGAGAGGAGAGGAGAGGAGATGAGAGGAGAGGAGAGGAGAGGAGAGGAGAGGAGAGGAGAGGAGAGGAGAGGAGAGGAGAGCAGTTCTGCTCTGTCAGGCCTGCAGTTCTGCGTGACAAGCCCTGAGCGAGCCCTGAGGCCTCCATACATGATACTACAGGCAGTATTGCTACTGGAAGGAAGGCTGCACTGGCAACAAATCCACACTGTCTTTTTGCAAAAAAGGGACTCTATTAGGTTGCTTACTCCCCTATTTTGTAGGTATAGGGACTGATTTGGAGCCAGCACCCCAAAGGCTTCCTCCAAAGGGCTGCACATATGCGGCTGTGTCACCCCCATGTCACAATGCCAGCACCCGGCAACGCAGCGGTCACCAGGCCCCACGCAGGATCCAGAGGAGCAGCCTCCCGTGTCCACTGCCAGAGCTGGCCCGGGGGCAGCCCCAGCACATCTGACAGGAAGCACTTGAGGAGCTGCTGGAATCACAGGCCAGGGGCTGAGGGAAGAAAACCTTGCATGAGGCTGCTGGAGGTTCTCCGCTGCAAGACAATCTGCTGGCAGGGCCACCTTCCAAGCTCGGCTCATGGATGCAAATCCTTTTCAACTGGATAGCAGTGGCAAGACCAAGGCAATTCCTTCTTGAGGAGCACTGCACAGCTCACCATCCTCATCTCCTACAGAGCAACGCTCAGGAGCCGTAAAAGATAGGATGTCGAGGGCTTGCAAGGGCTTGCAAGGGCTTGCAGTGCTTTGGAACACCCACTGGTGTCCTACACAGGGACAGCAAGGATTCTTGCCCACAAGGTCTAGCAGCTCAGAGGCACTTGGGCACTCTGGCAAGTCCGCCAGATAGCTCCAGCTCAAGGGAGGATAGGGCTTGGGCAGCTCCTGGGAAGCATGAGCAGCCTGTGGGACAAGGAGCCAGGTCTGGCTCACATGCTCAGGGAACAGCCCATGGCCAGCACTGGGCTCAGCAAGGAACTTTTTCCCCTGGGGCACATTGGCACTGGTCCCCGGCGGTTTTTTGCCTTCCTCTGCACTTCTCAGCACGGCCCCTTGCCACCATTTCTTTGGGCCATTTGGCCTGGGAGCCGGCTGCTCATGCTCCACCATGCTGGCAGCCACAGCTGCCACTTCTCAGCTCTCCCTGCAGCTAACAGAAGCGCCTGGTGGGGACCAGAGCGCTTCTCATGCATCCCTGGCCAAGAAGCACAGCAGCCAAACAAGTTGTGGAAGGCAAAAAGTCTGCTCGTCATCGCTACATGTCACGCTTTGGAAGAGATGCCACGGTACCACTCACCTCTTCTTCCTCTTCTGCCTCTTCTTCTTCTTCTTCTTCCTCTTCTTCTTCTTCTTCTTCTTCTTCCTCCTCTTTTGTGCATGGTCAGTCCCACAACTCCTTGTCAAGGTTCTCCCTCTGCAGGAAGCGCGGACAGCTTGGCCTCTATTCCTGCTGCTGCTCTCTGCAGCTCTGGGACTTGCCTTTGCCAGCCTGCAAGGGATCTTTTCTCATGCTAAACTGAAGAATGCCTCAGCCTACTCCTGGCTACACTTGGGCTTGAGCTAATGCTTGTGAGCCTGGGTTCTGAAACAGAGTCACAAAGGGAAAAAAAATGACATGAAATCACAGAACATGAATTAACATAAAATCAAGAAAATTAATAAATTAACAACAAAATAAAATAAAATTCATTGTGTTCTGTGTCCTTGACATTGATTTTGGAACTGAAAACCCTCTGTCCTTTCAGGCAAACAGTCTCTTAGATATTGGACTGGCGGACAGGAGAGGAGAGGAGAGGAGAGGAGAGGAGAGCAGTTCTGCTCTGTCAGGCCTGCAGTTCTGCGTGACAAGCCCTGAGCGAGCCCTGAGGCCTCCATACATGATACTACAGGCAGTATTGCTACTGGAAGGAAGGCTGCACTGGCAACAAATCCACACTGTCTTTTTGCAAAGAAGGGACTCTATTAGGTTGCTTACTCCCCTGTTTTGTAGGTACAGGGACTGATTTGGAGCCAGCACCCCAAAGGCTTCCTCCAAAGGGCTGCACATATGCGGCTGTGTCACCCCCATGTCACAATGCCAGCACCCGGCAACGCAGTGGTCACCAGGCCCCACGCAGGATCCAGAGGAGCAGCCTCCCGTGTCCACTGCCAGAGCTGGCCCGGGGACAGCCCCAGCACATCTGACAGGAAGCACTTGAGGAGCTGCTGGAATCACAGGCCAGGGGCTGAGGGAAGAAAACCTTGCATGAGGCTGCTGGAGGTTCTCCGCTGCAAGACAATCTGCTGGCAGGGCCACCTTCCAAGCTCGGCTCATGGATGCAAATCCTTTTCAACTGGATAGCAGTGGCAAGACCAAGGCAATTCCTTCTTGAGGAGCACTGCACAGCTCACCATCCTCATCTCCTACACAGCAACGCTCAGGAGCCGTAAGAGATAGGATGTCGAGGGCTTGCAAGGGCTTGCAAGGGCTTGCAGTGCTTTGGAACACCCACTGGTGTCCTACACAGGGACAGCAAGGATTCTTGCCCACAAGGTCTATCAGCTCAGAGGCACTTGGGCACTCTGGCAAGTCCGCCAGATAGCTCCAGCTCAAGGGAGGATAGGGCTTGGGCAGCTCCTGGGAAGCATGAGCAGCCTGTGGGACAAGGAGCCAGGTCTGGCTCACATGCTCAGGGAACAGCCCATGGCCAGCACTGGGCTCAGCAAGGAACTTTTTCCCCCGCGGCACATTGGCACTGGTCCCCGGCGGTTTTTTGCCTTCCTCTGCACTTCTCAGCACCGCCCCTTGCCACCATTTCTTTGGGCCATTTGGCCTGGGAGCCGGCTGCTCATGCTCCACCATGCTGGCAGCCGCAGCTGCCACTTCTCAGCTCTCCCTGCAGCTAACACAAGCGCCTGGCAGGGACCAGAGCGCTTCTCATGCATCCCTGGCCAAGAAGCACAGCAGCCAAACAAGTTGTGGAAGGCAAAAAGTCTGCTCGTCATCGTTACATGTCACGCTTTGGAAGAGATGCCACGGTACCACTCCCCTCTTCTTCCTCTTCTGCCTCTTCTTCCTCTTCTTCTTCTTCTTCTTCTTCTTCTTCCTCTTTTGTGCATGGTCAGTCCCACAACTCCTTGTCAAGGTTCTCCCTCTGCAGGAAGCGCGGACAGCTTGGCCTCTATTCCTGCTGCTGCTCTCTGCAGCTCTGGGACTTGCCTTTGCCAGCCTGCAAGGGATCTTTTCTCATGCTAAACTGAAGAATGCCTCAGCCTACTCCTGGCTACACTTGGGCTTGAGCTAATGCTTGTGAGCCTGGGTTCTGAAACAGAGTCACAAAGGGAAAAAAAAAGACATGAAATAACAGAACATGAATTAACATAAAATCAAGAAAATTAATAAATTAACAACAAAATAAAATAAAATTCATTGTGTTATGTGTCCTTGACATTGATTTTGGAACTGAAAACCCTCTGTCCTTTCAGGCAAACAGTCTCTTAGATATTGGACTGGCGGACAGGAGAGAAGAGGAGAGGAGAGGAGAGGAGAGGAGAGGAGAGGAGAGGAGAGGAAAGGAGAGGAGAGGAGAGGAGAGGAGAGCAGTTTTGCTCTGTCAGGCCTGCAGTTCTGCGTGACAAGCCCTGAGCGAGCCCTGAGGCCTCCATACATGATACTACAGGCAGTATTGCTACTGGAAGGAAGGCTGCACTGGCAACAAATGCACACTGTCTTTTTGCAAAAAAGGGACTCTATTAGGTTGCTTACTCCCCTATTTTGTAGGTACAGGGACTGATTTGGAGCCAGCACCCCAAAGGCTTCCTCCAAAGGGCTGCACATATGCGGCTGTGTCACCCCCATGTCACAATGCCAGCACCCGGCAACGCAGTGGTCACCAGGCCCCACGCAGGATCCAGAGGAGCAGCCTCCCGTGTCCACTGCCAGAGCTGGCCCGGGGGCAGCCCCAGCACATCTGACAGGAAGCACTTGAGGAGCTGCTGGAATCACAGGCCAGGGGCTGAGGGAAGAAAACCTTGCATGAGGCTGCTGGAGGTTCTCCGCTGCAAGACAATCTGCTGGCAGGGCCACCTTCCAAGCTCGGCTCATGGATGCAAATCCTTTTCAACTGGATAGCAGTGGCAAGACCAAGGCAATTCCTTCTTGAGGAGCACTCACAGCTCACCATCCTCATCTCCTACAGAGCAACGCTCAGGAGCCGTAAGAGATAGGATGTCGAGGGCTTGCAAGGGCTTGCAAGGGCTTGCAGTGCTTTGGAACACCCACTGGTGTCCTACACAGGGACAGCAAGGATTCTTGCCCACAAGGTCTAGCAGCTCAGAGGCACTTGGGCACTCTGGCAAGTCCGCCAGATAGCTCCAGCTCAAGGGAGGATAGGGCTTGGGCAGCTCCTGGGAAGCATGAGCAGCCTGTGGGACAAGGAGCCAGGTCTGGCTCACATGCTCAGGGAACAGCCCATGGCCAGCACTGGGCTCAGCAAGGAACTTTTTCCCCCGGGGCACATTGGCACTGGTCCCCGGTGGTTTTTTGCCTTCCTCTGCAGTTCTCAGCACCGCCCCTTGCCACCATTTCTTTGGGCCATTTGGCCTGGGAGCTGGCTGCTCATGCTCCACCATGCTGGCAGCCACAGCTGCCACTTCTCAGCTCTCCCTGCAGCTAACACAAGCGCCTGGCGGGGACCAGAGCGCTTCCAATGCATCCCTGGCCAAGAAGCACAGCAGCCAAACAAGTTGTGGAAGGCAAAAAGTCTGCTCGTCATCGCTACATGTCACGCTTTGGAAGAGATGCCACGGTACCACTCCCTTCTTCTTCCTCTTCTGCCTCTTCTTCTTCTTCTTCTTCTTCTTCTTCCTCTTTTGTGCATGGTCAGTCCCACAACTCCTTGTCAAGGTTCTCCCTCTGCAGGAACCGCGGACAGCTTGGCCTCTATTCCTGCTGCTGCTCTCTGCAGCTCTGGGACTTGCCTTTGCCAGCCTGCAAGGGATCTTTTCTCATGCTAAACTGAAGAATGCCTCAGCCTACTCCTGGCTACACTTGGGCTTGAGCTAATGCTTGTGAGCCTGGGTTCTGAAACAGAGTCACAAAGGGAAAAAAAATGACATGAAATAACAGAACATGAATTAACATGAAATCAAGAAAATTAATAAATTAACAACAAAATAAAATAAAATTCATTGTGTTCTGTGTCCTTGACATTGATTTTGGAACTGAAAACCCTCTGTCCTTTCAGGCAAACAGTCTCTTAGATATTGGACTGGCGGACAGGAGAGAAGAGGAGAGGAGAGGAGAGGAGAGGAGAGGAGAGGAGAGGAGAGGAGAGGAGAGGAGAGGAGAGGAGAGGAGAGGAGAGGAGAGCAGTTCTGCTCTGTCAGGCCTGCAGTTCTGCGTGACAAGCCCTGAGCGAGCCCTGAGGCCTCCATACATGATACTACAGGCAGTATTGCTACTGGAAGGAAGGCTGCACTGGCAACAAATCCACACTGTCTTTTTGCAAAAAAGGGACTCTATTAGGTTGCTTACTCCCCTATTTTGTAGGTATAGGGACTGATTTGAAGCCAGCACCCCAAAGGCTTCCTCCAAAGGGCTGCACATATGCGGCTGTGTCACCCCCATGTCATAATGCCAGCACCCGGCAACGCAGTGGTCACCAGGCCCCACGCAGGATCCAGAGGAGCAGCCTCCCGTGTCCACTGCCAGAGCTGGCCCGGGGGCAGCCCCAGCACATCTGACAGGAAGCACTTGAGGAGCTGCTGGAATCACAGGCCAGGGGCTGAGGGAAGAAAACCTTGCATGAGGCTGCTGGAGGTTCTCCGCTGCAAGACAATCTGCTGGCAGGGCCACCTTCCAAGCTCGGCTCATGGATGCAAATCCTTTTCAACTGGATAGCAGTGGCAAGACCGAGGCAATTCCTTCTTGAGGAGCACTGCACAGCTCACCATCCTCATCTCCTACAGAGCAACGCTCAGGAGCCGTAAGAGATAGGATGTCGAGGGCTTGCAAGGGCTTGCAAGGGCTTGCAGTGCTTTGGAACACCCACTGGTGTCCTACACAGGGACAGCAAGGATTCTTGCCCACAAGGTCTATCAGCTCAGAGGCACTTGGGCACTCTGGCAAGTCCGCCAGATAGCTCCAGCTCAAGGGAGGATAGGGCTTGGGCAGCTCCTGGCAAGCATGAGCAGCCTGTGGGACAAGGAGCCAGGTCTGGCTCACATGCTCAGGGAACAGCCCATGGCCAGCACTGGGCTCAGCAAGGAACTTTTTACCCTGGGGCACATTGGCACTGGTCCCCGGCGGTTTTTTGCCTTCCTCTGCAGTTCTCAGCACCGCCCCTTGCCACCATTTCTTTGGGCCATTTGGCCTGGGAGCCGGCTGCTCATGCTCCACCATGCTGGCAGCCACAGCTGCCACTTCTCAGCTCTCCCTGCAGGTAACACAAGCGCCTGGTGGGGACCAGAGCGCTTCTCATGCATCCCTGGCCAAGAAGCACAGCAGCCAAACAAGTTGTGGAAGGCAAAAAGTCTGCTCGTCATCGCTACATGTCACGCTTTGGAAGAGATGCCACGGTACCACTCACCTCTTCTTCCTCTTCTGCCTCTTCTTCTTCTTCTTCTTCCTCTTCTTCTTCTTCTTCTTCTTCTTCCTCCTCTTTTGTGCATGGTCAGTCCCACAACTCCTTGTCAAGGTTCTCCCTCTGCAGGAAGCGCGGACAGCTTGGCCTCTATTCCTGCTGCTGCTCTCTGCAGCTCTGGGACTTGCCTTTGCCAGCCTGCAAGGGATCTTTTCTCATGCTAAACTGAAGAATGCCTCAGCCTACTCCTGGCTACACTTGGGCTTGAGCTAATGCTTGTGAGCCTGGGTTCTGAAACAGAGTCACAAAGGGAAAAAAAATGACATGAAATAACATAACATGAATTAACATAAAATCAAGAAAATTAATAAATTAACAACAAAATAAAATAAAATTCATTGTGTTATGTGTCCTTGACATTGATTTTGGAACTGAAAACCCTCTGTCCTTTCAGGCAAACAGTCTCTTAGATATTGGACTGGCGGACAGGATAGAAGAGGACAGGAGAGGAGAGGAGAGGAGAGGACAGGAGAGGAGAGGAGAGGAGAGGAAAGGAGAGGAGAGGAGAGGAGAGGAGAGCAGTTCTGCTCTGTCAGGCCTGCAGTTCTGCGTGACAAGCCCTGAGCGAGCCCTGAGGCCTCCATACATGATACTACAGGCAGTATTGCTACTGGAAGGAAGGCTGCACTGGCAACAAATCCACACTGTCTTTTTGCAAAGAAGGGACTCTATTAGGTTGCTTACTCCCCTATTTTGTAGGTACAGGGACTGATTTGGAGCCAGCACCCCAAAGGCTTCCTCCAAAGGGCTGCACATATGCGGCTGTGTCACCCCCATGTCACAATGCCAGCACCCGGCAACGCAGTGGTCACCAGGCCCCACGCAGGATCCAGAGGAGCAGCCTCCCGTGTCCACTGCCAGAGCTGGCCCGGGGACAGCCCCAGCACATCTCACAGGAAGCACTTGAGGAGCTGCTGGAATCACAGGCCAGGGGCTGAGGGAAGAAAACCTTGCATGAGGCTGCTGGAGGTTCTCCGCTGCAAGACAATCTGCTGGCAGGGCCACCTTCCAAGCTCGGCTCATGGATGCAAATCCTTTTCAACTGGATAGCAGTGGCAAGACCAAGGCAATTCCTTCTTGAGGAGCACTGCACAGCTCACCATCCTCATCTCCTACAGAGCAACGCTCAGGAGCCGTAAGAGATAGGATGTCGAGGGCTTGCAAGGGCTTGCAAGGGCTTGCAGTGCTTTGGAACACCCACTGGTGTCCTACACAGGGACAGCAAGGATTCTTGCCCACAAGGTCTATCAGCTCAGAGGCACTTGGGCACTCTGGCAAGTCCGCCAGATAGCTCCAGCTCAAGGGAGGATAGGGCTTGGGCAGCTCCTGGGAAGCATGAGCAGCCTGTGGGACAAGGAGCCAGGTCTGGCTCACATGCTCAGGGAACAGCCCATGGCCAGCACTGGGCTCAGCAAGGAACTTTTTCCCCCGCGGCACATTGGCACTGGTCCCCGGCGGTTTTTTGCCTTCCTCTGCAGTTCTCAGCACGGCCCCTTGACACCATTTCTTTGGGCCATTTGGCCTGGGAGCCGGCTGCTCATGCTCCACCACGCTGGCAGCCGCAGCTGCCACTTCTCAGCTCTCCCTGCTGCTAACACAAGCGCCTGGCAGGGACGAGAGCGCTTCTCATGCATCCCTGGCCAAGAAGCACAGCAGCCAAACAAGTTGTGGAAGGCAAAAAGTCTGCTCGTCATCGCTACATGTCACGCTTTGGAAGAGATGCCACGGTACCACTCACCTCTTCTTCCTCTTCTGCCTCTTCTTCCTCTTCTTCTTCTTCTTCCTCTTTTGTGCATGGTCAGTCCCACAACTCCTTGTCAAGGTTCTCCCTCTGCAGGAACCACGGACAGCTTGGCCTCTATTCCTGCTGCTGCTCTCTGCAGCTCTGGGACTTGCCTTTGCCAGCCTGCAAGGGATCTTTTCTCATGCTAAACTGAAGAATGCCTCAGCCTACTCCTGGCTACACTTGGGCTTGAGCTAATGCTTGTGAGCCTGGGTTCTGAAACAGAGTCACAAAGGGAAAAAAAATGACATGAAATAACAGAACATGAATTAACATGAAATCAAGAAAATTAATAAATTAACAACAAAATAAAATAAAATTCATTGTGTTATGTGTCCTTGACATTGATTTTGGAACTGAAAACCCTCTGTCCTTTCAGGCAAACAGTCTCTTAGATATTGGACTGGCGGACAGGAGAGAAGAGGAGAGGAGAGGAGAGGAGAGGAGAGGAGAGGAGAGGAGAGGAGAGGAGAGGAGAGGAGAGGAGAGGAGAGGAAAGGAGAGGAGAGGAGAGGAGAGGAGAGGAGAGCAGTTCTGCTCTGTCAGGCCTGCAGTTCTGCGTGACAAGCCCTGAGCGAGCCCTGAGGCCTCCATACATGATACTACAGGCAGTATTGCTACTGGAAGGAAGGCTGCACTGGCAAGAAATCCACACTGTCTTTTTGCAAAGAAGGGACTCTATTAGGTTGCTTACTCCCCTATTTTGTAGGTACAGGGACTGATTTGGAGCCAGCACCCCAAAGGCTTCCTCCAAAGGGCTGCACATATGCGGCTGTTTCACCCCCATGTCACAATGCCAGCACCCGGCAACGCAGTGGTCACCAGGCCCCACGCAGGATCCAGAGGAGCAGCCTCCCGTGTCCACTGCCAGAGCTGGCCCGGGGGCAGCCCCAGCACATCTGACAGGAAGCACTTGAGGAGCTGCTGGAATCCCAGGCCAGGGGCTGAGGGAAGAAAACCTTGCATGAGGCTGCTGGAGGTTCTCCGCTGCAAGACAATCTGCTGGCAGGGCCACCTTCCAAGCTCGGCTCATGGATGCAAATCCTTTTCAACTGGATAGCAGTGGCAAGACCAAGGCAATTCCTTCTTGAGGAGCACTGCACAGCTCACCATCCTCATCTCCTACAGAGCAACGCTCAGGAGCCGTAAGAGATAGGATGTCGAGGGCTTGCAAGGGCTTGCAAGGGCTTGCAGTGCTTTGGAACACCCACTGGTGTCCTACACAGGGACAGCAAGGATTCTTGCCCACAAGGTCTATCAGCTCAGAGGCACTTGGGCACTCTGGCAAGTCCGCCAGATAGCTCCAGCTCAAGGGAGGATAGGGCTTGGGCAGCTCCTGGGAAGCATGAGCAGCCTGTGGGACAAGGAGCCAGGTCTGGCTCACATGCTCATGGAACAGCCCATGGCCAGCACTGGGCTCAGCAAGGAACTTTTTCCCCCGCGGCACATTGGCACTGGTCCCCGGCGGTTTTTTGCCTTCCTCTGCAGTTCTCAGCACGGCCCCTTGCCACCATTTCTTTGGGCCATTTGGCCTGGGAGCCGGCTGCTCATGCTCCACCATGCTGGCAGCCACAGCTGCCACTTCTCAGCTCTCCCTGCAGCTAACAGAAGCGCCTGGCGGGGACCAGAGCGCTTCTCATGCATCCCTGGCCAAGAAGCACAGCAGCCAAACAAGTTGTGGAAGGCAAAAAGTCTGCTCGTCATCGCTACATGTCACGCTTTGGAAGAGATGCCACGGTACCACTCCCCTCTTCTTCCTCTTCTGCCTCTTCTTCCTCTTCTTCTTCTTCTTCCTCTTTTGTGCATGGTCAGTCCCACAACTCCTTGTCAAGGTTCTCCCTCTGCAGGAACCGCGGACAGCTTGGCCTCTATTCCTGCTGCTGCTCTCTGCAGCTCTGGGACTTGCCTTTGCCAGCCTGCAAGGGATCTTTTCTCATGCTAAACTGAAGAATGCCTCAGCCTACTCCTGGCTACGCTTGGGCTTGAGCTAATGCTTGTGAGCCTGGGTTCTGAAACAGAGTCACAAAGGGAAAAAAAAAGACATGAAATAACATAACATGAATTAACATAAAATCAAGAAAATTAATAAATTAACAACAAAATAAAATAAAATTCATTGTGTTCTGTGTCCTTGACATTGATTTTGGAACTGAAAACCCTCTGTCCTTTCAGGCAAACAGTCTCTTAGATATTGGACTGGCGGACAGGAGAGAAGAGGAGAGGAGAGGACAGGAGAGGAGAGGAGACGAGAGGAGAGGAGAGGAGAGGAGAGCAGTTTTGCTCTGTCAGGCCTGCAGTTCTGCGTGACAAGCCCTGAGCGAGCCCTGAGGCCTCCATACATGATACTGCAGGCAGTATTGCTACTGGAAGGAAGGCTGCACTGGCAACAAATCCACACTGTCTTTTTGCAAAAAAGGGACTCTATTAGGTTGCTTACTCCCCTATTTTGTAGGTACAGGGACTGATTTGGAGCCAGCACCCCAAAGGCTTCCTCCAAAGGGCTGCACATATGCGGCTGTGTCACCCCCATGTCACAATGCCAGCACCCGGCAACGCAGTGGTCACCAGGCCCCACGCAGGATCCAGAGGAGCAGCCTCCCGTGTCCACTGCCAGAGCTGGCCCGGGGGCAGCCCCAGCACATCTGACAGGAAGCACTTGAGGAGCTGCTGGAATCACAGGCCAGGGGCTGAGGGAAGAAAACCTTGCATGAGGCTGCTGGAGGTTCTCCGCTGCAAGACTATCTGCTGGCAGGGCCACCTTCCAAGCTCGGCTCATGGATGCAAATCCTTTTCAACTGGATAGCAGTGGCAAGACCAAGGCAATTCCTTCTTGAGGAGCACTGCACAGCTCACCATCCTCATCTCCTACAGAGCAACGCTCAGGAGCCGTAAGAGATAGGATGTCGAGGGCTTGCAAGGGCTTGCAAGGGCTTGCAGTGCTTTGGAACACCCACTGGTGTCCTACACAGGGACAGCAAGGATTCTTGCCCACAAGGTCTATCAGCTCAGAGGCACTTGGGCACTCTGGCAAGTCCGCCAGATAGCTCCAGCTCAAGGGAGGATAGGGCTTGGGCAGCTCCTGGGAAGCATGAGCAGCCTGTGGGACAAGGAGCCAGGTCTGGCTCACATGCTCAGGGAACAGCCCATGGCCAGCACTGGGCTCAGCAAGGAACTTTTTCCCCCGCGGCACATTGGCACTGGTCCCCGGCGGTTTTTTGCCTTCCTCTGCAGTTCTCAGCACGGCCCCTTGCCACCATTTCTTTGGGCCATTTGGCCTGGGAGCCGGCTGCTCATGCTCCACCATGCTGGCAGCCACAGCTGCCACTTCTCAGCTCTCCCTGCAGCTAACAGAAGCGCCTGGCGGGGACCAGAGCGCTTCTCATGCATCCCTGGCCAAGAAGCACAGCAGCCAAACAAGTTGTGGAAGGCAAAAAGTCTGCTCGTCATCGCTACATGTCACGCTTTGGAAGAGATGCCACGGTACCACTCACCTCTTCTTCCTCTTCTTCCTCTTCTTCCTCTTCTTCTTCTTCTTCTTCTTCTTCTTCTTCCTCTTTTGTGCATGGTCAGTCCCACAACTCCTTGTCAAGGTTCTCCCTCTGCAGGAACCGCGGACAGCTTGGCCTCTATTCCTGCTGCTGCTCTCTGCAGCTCTGGGACTTGCCTTTGCCAGCCTGCAAGGGATCTTTTCTCATGCTAAACTGAAGAATGCCTCAGCCTACTCCTGGCTACACTTGGGCTTGAGCTAATGCTTGTGAGCCTGGGTTCTGAAACAGAGTCACAAAGGGAAAAAAAATGACATGAAATAACAGAACATGAATTAACATGAAATCAAGAAAATTAATAAATTAACAACAAAATAAAATAAAATTCATTGTGTTCTGTGTCCTTGACATTGATTTTGGAACTGAAAACCCTCTGTCCTTTCAGGCAAACAGTCTCTTAGATATTGGACTGGCGGACAGGAGAGAAGAGGAGAGGAGAGGAGAGGAGAGGAGAGGAGAGGAGAGGAGAGGAGAGGAGAGGAGAGGAGAGGAGAGGAGAGCAGTTCTGCTCTGTCAGGCCTGCAGTTCTGCGTGACAAGCCCTGAGCGAGCCCTGAGGCCTCCATACATGATACTACAGGCAGTATTGCTACTGGAAGGAAGGCTGCACTGGCAACAAATCCACACTGTCTTTTTGCAAAAAAGGGACTCTATTAGGTTGCTTACTCCCCTATTTTGTAGGTATAGGGACTGATTTGAAGCCAGCACCCCAAAGGCTTCCTCCAAAGGGCTGCACATATGCGGCTGTGTCACCCCCATGTCATAATGCCAGCACCCGGCAACGCAGTGGTCACCAGGCCCCACGCAGGATCCAGAGGAGCAGCCTCCCGTGTCCACTGCCAGAGCTGGCCCGGGGGCAGCCCCAGCACATCTGACAGGAAGCACTTGAGGAGCTGCTGGAATCACAGGCCAGGGGCTGAGGGAAGAAAACCTTGCATGAGGCTGCTGGAGGTTCTCCGCTGCAAGACAATCTGCTGGCAGGGCCACCTTCCAAGCTCGGCTCATGGATGCAAATCCTTTTCAACTGGATAGCAGTGGCAAGACCGAGGCAATTCCTTCTTGAGGAGCACTGCACAGCTCACCATCCTCATCTCCTACAGAGCAACGCTCAGGAGCCGTAAGAGATAGGATGTCGAGGGCTTGCAAGGGCTTGCAAGGGCTTGCAGTGCTTTGGAACACCCACTGGTGTCCTACACAGGGACAGCAAGGATTCTTGCCCACAAGGTCTATCAGCTCAGAGGCACTTGGGCACTCTGGCAAGTCCGCCAGATAGCTCCAGCTCAAGGGAGGATAGGGCTTGGGCAGCTCCTGGCAAGCATGAGCAGCCTGTGGGACAAGGAGCCAGGTCTGGCTCACATGCTCAGGGAACAGCCCATGGCCAGCACTGGGCTCAGCAAGGAACTTTTTACCCTGGGGCACATTGGCACTGGTCCCCGGCGGTTTTTTGCCTTCCTCTGCAGTTCTCAGCACCGCCCCTTGCCACCATTTCTTTGGGCCATTTGGCCTGGGAGCCGGCTGCTCATGCTCCACCATGCTGGCAGCCACAGCTGCCACTTCTCAGCTCTCCCTGCAGGTAACACAAGCGCCTGGTGGGGACCAGAGCGCTTCTCATGCATCCCTGGCCAAGAAGCACAGCAGCCAAACAAGTTGTGGAAGGCAAAAAGTCTGCTCGTCATCGCTACATGTCACGCTTTGGAAGAGATGCCACGGTACCACTCACCTCTTCTTCCTCTTCTGCCTCTTCTTCTTCTTCTTCTTCCTCTTCTTCTTCTTCTTCTTCTTCTTCCTCCTCTTTTGTGCATGGTCAGTCCCACAACTCCTTGTCAAGGTTCTCCCTCTGCAGGAAGCGCGGACAGCTTGGCCTCTATTCCTGCTGCTGCTCTCTGCAGCTCTGGGACTTGCCTTTGCCAGCCTGCAAGGGATCTTTTCTCATGCTAAACTGAAGAATGCCTCAGCCTACTCCTGGCTACACTTGGGCTTGAGCTAATGCTTGTGAGCCTGGGTTCTGAAACAGAGTCACAAAGGGAAAAAAAATGACATGAAATAACATAACATGAATTAACATAAAATCAAGAAAATTAATAAATTAACAACAAAATAAAATAAAATTCATTGTGTTATGTGTCCTTGACATTGATTTTGGAACTGAAAACCCTCTGTCCTTTCAGGCAAACAGTCTCTTAGATATTGGACTGGCGGACAGGATAGAAGAGGACAGGAGAGGAGAGGAGAGGAGAGGACAGGAGAGGAGAGGAGAGGAGAGGAAAGGAGAGGAGAGGAGAGGAGAGGAGAGCAGTTCTGCTCTGTCAGGCCTGCAGTTCTGCGTGACAAGCCCTGAGCGAGCCCTGAGGCCTCCATACATGATACTACAGGCAGTATTGCTACTGGAAGGAAGGCTGCACTGGCAACAAATCCACACTGTCTTTTTGCAAAGAAGGGACTCTATTAGGTTGCTTACTCCCCTATTTTGTAGGTACAGGGACTGATTTGGAGCCAGCACCCCAAAGGCTTCCTCCAAAGGGCTGCACATATGCGGCTGTGTCACCCCCATGTCACAATGCCAGCACCCGGCAACGCAGTGGTCACCAGGCCCCACGCAGGATCCAGAGGAGCAGCCTCCCGTGTCCACTGCCAGAGCTGGCCCGGGGACAGCCCCAGCACATCTCACAGGAAGCACTTGAGGAGCTGCTGGAATCACAGGCCAGGGGCTGAGGGAAGAAAACCTTGCATGAGGCTGCTGGAGGTTCTCCGCTGCAAGACAATCTGCTGGCAGGGCCACCTTCCAAGCTCGGCTCATGGATGCAAATCCTTTTCAACTGGATAGCAGTGGCAAGACCAAGGCAATTCCTTCTTGAGGAGCACTGCACAGCTCACCATCCTCATCTCCTACAGAGCAACGCTCAGGAGCCGTAAGAGATAGGATGTCGAGGGCTTGCAAGGGCTTGCAAGGGCTTGCAGTGCTTTGGAACACCCACTGGTGTCCTACACAGGGACAGCAAGGATTCTTGCCCACAAGGTCTATCAGCTCAGAGGCACTTGGGCACTCTGGCAAGTCCGCCAGATAGCTCCAGCTCAAGGGAGGATAGGGCTTGGGCAGCTCCTGGGAAGCATGAGCAGCCTGTGGGACAAGGAGCCAGGTCTGGCTCACATGCTCAGGGAACAGCCCATGGCCAGCACTGGGCTCAGCAAGGAACTTTTTCCCCCGCGGCACATTGGCACTGGTCCCCGGCGGTTTTTTGCCTTCCTCTGCAGTTCTCAGCACGGCCCCTTGACACCATTTCTTTGGGCCATTTGGCCTGGGAGCCGGCTGCTCATGCTCCACCACGCTGGCAGCCGCAGCTGCCACTTCTCAGCTCTCCCTGCTGCTAACACAAGCGCCTGGCAGGGACGAGAGCGCTTCTCATGCATCCCTGGCCAAGAAGCACAGCAGCCAAACAAGTTGTGGAAGGCAAAAAGTCTGCTCGTCATCGCTACATGTCACGCTTTGGAAGAGATGCCACGGTACCACTCACCTCTTCTTCCTCTTCTGCCTCTTCTTCCTCTTCTTCTTCTTCTTCCTCTTTTGTGCATGGTCAGTCCCACAACTCCTTGTCAAGGTTCTCCCTCTGCAGGAACCACGGACAGCTTGGCCTCTATTCCTGCTGCTGCTCTCTGCAGCTCTGGGACTTGCCTTTGCCAGCCTGCAAGGGATCTTTTCTCATGCTAAACTGAAGAATGCCTCAGCCTACTCCTGGCTACACTTGGGCTTGAGCTAATGCTTGTGAGCCTGGGTTCTGAAACAGAGTCACAAAGGGAAAAAAAATGACATGAAATAACAGAACATGAATTAACATGAAATCAAGAAAATTAATAAATTAACAACAAAATAAAATAAAATTCATTGTGTTCTGTGTCCTTGACATTGATTTTGGAACTGAAAACCCTCTGTCCTTTCAGGCAAACAGTCTCTTAGATATTGGACTGGCGGACAGGAGAGAAGAGGAGAGGAGAGGAGAGGAGAGGAGAGGAGAGGAGAGGAGAGGAGAGGAGAGGAGAGGAGAGGAGAGGAGAGGAAAGGAGAGGAGAGGAGAGGAGAGGAGAGGAGAGCAGTTCTGCTCTGTCAGGCCTGCAGTTCTGCGTGACAAGCCCTGAGCGAGCCCTGAGGCCTCCATACATGATACTACAGGCAGTATTGCTACTGGAAGGAAGGCTGCACTGGCAAGAAATCCACACTGTCTTTTTGCAAAGAAGGGACTCTATTAGGTTGCTTACTCCCCTATTTTGTAGGTACAGGGACTGATTTGGAGCCAGCACCCCAAAGGCTTCCTCCAAAGGGCTGCACATATGCGGCTGTTTCACCCCCATGTCACAATGCCAGCACCCGGCAACGCAGTGGTCACCAGGCCCCACGCAGGATCCAGAGGAGCAGCCTCCCGTGTCCACTGCCAGAGCTGGCCCGGGGGCAGCCCCAGCACATCTGACAGGAAGCACTTGAGGAGCTGCTGGAATCCCAGGCCAGGGGCTGAGGGAAGAAAACCTTGCATGAGGCTGCTGGAGGTTCTCCGCTGCAAGACAATCTGCTGGCAGGGCCACCTTCCAAGCTCGGCTCATGGATGCAAATCCTTTTCAACTGGATAGCAGTGGCAAGACCAAGGCAATTCCTTCTTGAGGAGCACTGCACAGCTCACCATCCTCATCTCCTACAGAGCAACGCTCAGGAGCCGTAAGAGATAGGATGTCGAGGGCTTGCAAGGGCTTGCAAGGGCTTGCAGTGCTTTGGAACACCCACTGGTGTCCTACACAGGGACAGCAAGGATTCTTGCCCACAAGGTCTATCAGCTCAGAGGCACTTGGGCACTCTGGCAAGTCCGCCAGATAGCTCCAGCTCAAGGGAGGATAGGGCTTGGGCAGCTCCTGGGAAGCATGAGCAGCCTGTGGGACAAGGAGCCAGGTCTGGCTCACATGCTCATGGAACAGCCCATGGCCAGCACTGGGCTCAGCAAGGAACTTTTTCCCCCGCGGCACATTGGCACTGGTCCCCGGCGGTTTTTTGCCTTCCTCTGCAGTTCTCAGCACGGCCCCTTGCCACCATTTCTTTGGGCCATTTGGCCTGGGAGCCGGCTGCTCATGCTCCACCATGCTGGCAGCCACAGCTGCCACTTCTCAGCTCTCCCTGCAGCTAACAGAAGCGCCTGGCGGGGACCAGAGCGCTTCTCATGCATCCCTGGCCAAGAAGCACAGCAGCCAAACAAGTTGTGGAAGGCAAAAAGTCTGCTCGTCATCGCTACATGTCACGCTTTGGAAGAGATGCCACGGTACCACTCCCCTCTTCTTCCTCTTCTGCCTCTTCTTCCTCTTCTTCTTCTTCTTCCTCTTTTGTGCATGGTCAGTCCCACAACTCCTTGTCAAGGTTCTCCCTCTGCAGGAACCGCGGACAGCTTGGCCTCTATTCCTGCTGCTGCTCTCTGCAGCTCTGGGACTTGCCTTTGCCAGCCTGCAAGGGATCTTTTCTCATGCTAAACTGAAGAATGCCTCAGCCTACTCCTGGCTACGCTTGGGCTTGAGCTAATGCTTGTGAGCCTGGGTTCTGAAACAGAGTCACAAAGGGAAAAAAAAAGACATGAAATAACATAACATGAATTAACATAAAATCAAGAAAATTAATAAATTAACAACAAAATAAAATAAAATTCATTGTGTTCTGTGTCCTTGACATTGATTTTGGAACTGAAAACCCTCTGTCCTTTCAGGCAAACAGTCTCTTAGATATTGGACTGGCGGACAGGAGAGAAGAGGAGAGGAGAGGACAGGAGAGGAGAGGAGACGAGAGGAGAGGAGAGGAGAGGAGAGCAGTTTTGCTCTGTCAGGCCTGCAGTTCTGCGTGACAAGCCCTGAGCGAGCCCTGAGGCCTCCATACATGATACTGCAGGCAGTATTGCTACTGGAAGGAAGGCTGCACTGGCAACAAATCCACACTGTCTTTTTGCAAAAAAGGGACTCTATTAGGTTGCTTACTCCCCTATTTTGTAGGTACAGGGACTGATTTGGAGCCAGCACCCCAAAGGCTTCCTCCAAAGGGCTGCACATATGCGGCTGTGTCACCCCCATGTCACAATGCCAGCACCCGGCAACGCAGTGGTCACCAGGCCCCACGCAGGATCCAGAGGAGCAGCCTCCCGTGTCCACTGCCAGAGCTGGCCCGGGGGCAGCCCCAGCACATCTGACAGGAAGCACTTGAGGAGCTGCTGGAATCACAGGCCAGGGGCTGAGGGAAGAAAACCTTGCATGAGGCTGCTGGAGGTTCTCCGCTGCAAGACTATCTGCTGGCAGGGCCACCTTCCAAGCTCGGCTCATGGATGCAAATCCTTTTCAACTGGATAGCAGTGGCAAGACCAAGGCAATTCCTTCTTGAGGAGCACTGCACAGCTCACCATCCTCATCTCCTACAGAGCAACGCTCAGGAGCCGTAAGAGATAGGATGTCGAGGGCTTGCAAGGGCTTGCAAGGGCTTGCAGTGCTTTGGAACACCCACTGGTGTCCTACACAGGGACAGCAAGGATTCTTGCCCACAAGGTCTATCAGCTCAGAGGCACTTGGGCACTCTGGCAAGTCCGCCAGATAGCTCCAGCTCAAGGGAGGATAGGGCTTGGGCAGCTCCTGGGAAGCATGAGCAGCCTGTGGGACAAGGAGCCAGGTCTGGCTCACATGCTCAGGGAACAGCCCATGGCCAGCACTGGGCTCAGCAAGGAACTTTTTCCCCCGCGGCACATTGGCACTGGTCCCCGGCGGTTTTTTGCCTTCCTCTGCAGTTCTCAGCACGGCCCCTTGCCACCATTTCTTTGGGCCATTTGGCCTGGGAGCCGGCTGCTCATGCTCCACCATGCTGGCAGCCACAGCTGCCACTTCTCAGCTCTCCCTGCAGCTAACAGAAGCGCCTGGCGGGGACCAGAGCGCTTCTCATGCATCCCTGGCCAAGAAGCACAGCAGCCAAACAAGTTGTGGAAGGCAAAAAGTCTGCTCGTCATCGCTACATGTCACGCTTTGGAAGAGATGCCACGGTACCACTCACCTCTTCTTCCTCTTCTTCCTCTTCTTCCTCTTCTTCTTCTTCTTCTTCTTCTTCTTCTTCCTCTTTTGTGCATGGTCAGTCCCACAACTCCTTGTCAAGGTTCTCCCTCTGCAGGAACCGCGGACAGCTTGGCCTCTATTCCTGCTGCTGCTCTCTGCAGCTCTGGGACTTGCCTTTGCCAGCCTGCAAGGGATCTTTTCTCATGCTAAACTGAAGAATGCCTCAGCCTACTCCTGGCTACACTTGGGCTTGAGCTAATGCTTGTGAGCCTGGGTTCTGAAACAGAGTCACAAAGGGAAAAAAAATGACATGAAATAACAGAACATGAATTAACATGAAATCAAGAAAATTAATAAATTAACAACAAAATAAAATAAAATTCATTGTGTTCTGTGTCCTTGACATTGATTTTGGAACTGAAAACCCTCTGTCCTTTCAGGCAAACAGTCTCTTAGATATTGGACTGGCGGACAGGAGAGAAGAGGAGAGGAGAGGAGAGGAGAGGAGAGGACAGGAGAGGAGAGGAGAGGAGAGGAAAGGAGAGGAGAGGAGAGGAGAGGAGAGCAGTTCTGCTCTGTCAGGCCTGCAGTTCTGCGTGACAAGCCCTGAGCGAGCCCTGAGGCCTCCATACATGATACTACAGGCAGTATTGCTACTGGAAGGAAGGCTGCACTGGCAAGAAATCCACACTGTCTTTTTGCAAAGAAGGGACTCTATTAGGTTGCTTACTCCCCTATTTTGTAGGTACAGGGACTGATTTGGAGCCAGCACCCCAAAGGCTTCCTCCAAAGGGCTGCACATATGCGGCTGTGTCACCCCCATGTCACAATGCCAGCACCCGGCAACGCAGTGGTCACCAGGCCCCACGCAGGATCCAGAGGAGCAGCCTCCCGTGTCCACTGCCAGAGCTGGCCCGGGGACAGCCCCAGCACATCTGACAGGAAGCACTTGAGGAGCTGCTGGAATCACAGGCCAGGGGCTGAGGGAAGAAAACCTTGCATGAGGCTGCTGGAGGTTCTCCGCTGCAAGACAATCTGCTGGCAGGGCCACCTTCCAAGCTCGGCTCATGGATGCAAATCCTTTTCAACTGGATAGCAGTGGCAAGACCAAGGCAATTCCTTCTTGAGGAGCACTGCACAGCTCACCATCCTCATCTCCTACAGAGCAACGCTCAGGAGCCGTAAGAGATAGGATGTCGAGGGCTTGCAAGGGCTTGCAAGGGCTTGCAGTGCTTTGGAACACCCACTGGTGTCCTACACAGGGACAGCAAGGATTCTTGCCCACAAGGTCTATCAGCTCCGAGGCACTTGGGCACTCTGGCAAGTCCGCCAGATAGCTCCAGCTCAAGGGAGGATAGGGCTTGGGCAGCTCCTGGGAAGCATGAGCAGCCTGTGGGACAAGGAGCCAGGTCTGGCTCACATGCTCAGGGAACAGCCCATGGCCAGCACTGGGCTCAGCAAGGAACTTTTTCCCCTGGGGCACATTGGCACTGGTCCCCGGCGGTTTTTTGCCTTCCTCTGCACTTCTCAGCACGGCCCCTTGCCACCATTTCTTTGGGCCATTTGGCCTGGGAGCCGGCTGCTCATGCTCCACCATGCTGGCAGCCACAGCTGCCACTTCTCAGCTCTCCCTGCAGCTAACACAAGCGCCTGGCGGGGACCAGAGCGCTTCTCATGCATCCCTGGCCAAGAAGCACAGCAGCCAAACAAGTTGTGGAAGGCAAAAAGTCTGCTCGTCATCGCTACATGTCACGCTTTGGAAGAGATGCCACGGTACCACTCCCCTCTTCTTCCTCTTCTTCCTCTTCTTCTTCTTCTTCTTCTTCTTCTTCCTCTTTTGTGCATGGTCAGTCCCACAACTCCTTGTCAAGGTTCTCCCTCTGCAGGAACCGCGGACAGCTTGGCCTCTATTCCTGCTGCTGCTCTCTGCAGCTCTGGGACTTGCCTTTGCCAGCCTGCAAGGGATCTTTTCTCATGCTAAACTGAAGAATGCCTCAGCCTACTCCTGGCTACACTTGGGCTTGAACTAATGCTTGTGAGCCTGGGTTCTGAAACAGAGTCACAAAGGGAAAAAAAATGACATGAAATAACAGAACATGAATTAACATAAAATCAAGAAAATTAATAAATTAACAACAAAATAAAATCAAATTCATTGTGTTATGTGTCCTTGACATTGATTTTGGAACTGAAAACCCTCTGTCCTTTCAGGCAAACAGTCTCTTAGATATTGGACTGGCGGACAGGAGAGAAGAGGACAGGAGAGGAGAGGAGAGGAGAGGAGAGGAAAGGAGAGGAGAGGAGAGGAGAGCAGTTCTGCTCTGTCAGGCCTGCAGTTCTGCGTGACAAGCCCTGAGCGAGCCCTGAGGCCTCCATACATGATACTGCAGGCAGTATTGCTACTGGAAGGAAGGCTGCACTGGCAACAAATGCACACTGTCTTTTTGCAAAAAAGGGACTCTATTAGGTTGCTTACTCCCCTATTTTGTAGGTACAGGGACTGATTTGGAGCCAGCACCCCAAAGGCTTCCTCCAAAGGGCTGCTCATATGCGGCTGTGTCACCCCCATGTCATAATGCCAGCACCCAGCAACGCAGTGGTCACCAGGCCCCACGCAGGATCCAGAGGAGCAGCCTCCCGTGTCCACTGCCAGAGCTGGCCCGGGGGCAGCCCCAGCACATCTCACAGGAAGCACTTGAGGAGCTGCTGGAATCCCAGGCCAGGGGCTGAGGGAAGAAAACCTTGCATGAGGCTGCTGGAGGTTCTCCGCTGCAAGACAATCTGCTGGCAGGGCCACCTTCCAAGCTCGGCTCATGGATGCAAATCCTTTTCAACTGGATAGCAGTGGCAAGACCAAGGCAATTCCTTCTTGAGGAGCACTGCACAGCTCACCATCCTCATCTCCTACAGAGCAACGCTCAGGAGCCGTAAGAGATAGGATGTCGAGGGCTTGCAAGGGCTTGCAAGGGCTTGCAGTGCTTTGGAACACCCACTGGTGTCCTACACAGGGACAGCAAGGATTCTTGCCCACAAGGTCTATCAGCTCAGAGGCACTTGGGCACTCTGGCAAGTCCGCCAGATAGCTCCAGCTCAAGGGAGGATAGGGCTTGGGCAGCTCCTGGGAAGCATGAGCAGCCTGTGGGACAAGGAGCCAGGTCTGGCTCACATGCTCAGGGAACAGCCCATGGCCAGCACTGGGCTCAGCAAGGAACTTTTTCCCCCGCGGCACATTGGCACTGGTCCCCGGCGGTTTTTTGCCTTCCTCTGCAGTTCTCAGCACGGCCCCTTGCCACCATTTCTTTGGGCCATTTGGCCTGGGAGCCGGCTGCTCATGCTCCACCATGCTGGCAGCCGCAGCTGCCACTTCTCAGCTCTCCCTGCTGCTAATACAAGCGCGTGGCAGGGACGAGAGCGCTTCTCATGCATCCCTGGCCAAGAAGCACAGCAGCCAAACAAGTTGTGGAAGGCAAAAAGACTGCTCGTCATCGCTACATGTCACGCTTTGGAAGAGATGCCACGGTACCACTCACCTCTTCTTCCTCTTCTTCCTCTTCTTCCTCTTCTTCTTCTTCTTCTTCTTCTTCTTCTTCCTCTTTTGTGCATGGTCAGTCCCACAACTCCTTGTCAAGGTTCTCCCTCTGCAGGAACCACGGACAGCTTGGCCTCTATTCCTGCTGCTGCTCTCTGCAGCTCTGGGACTTGCCTTTGCCAGCCTGCAAGGGATCTTTTCTCATGCTAAACTGAAGAATGCCTCAGCCTACTCCTGGCTACACTTGGGCTTGAGCTAATGCTTGTGAGCCTGGGTTCTGAAACAGAGTCACAAAGGGAAAAAAAATGACATGAAATAACAGAACATGAATTAACATGAAATCAAGAAAATTAATAAATTAACAACAAAATAAAATAAAATTCATTGTGTTCTGTGTCCTTGACATTGATTTTGGAACTGAAAACCCTCTGTCCTTTCAGGCAAACAGTCTCTTAGATATTGGACTGGCGGACAGGAGAGAAGAGGAGAGGAGAGGAGAGGAGAGGAGAGGACAGGAGAGGAGAGGAGAGGAGAGGAAAGGAGAGGAGAGGAGAGGAGAGGAGAGCAGTTCTGCTCTGTCAGGCCTGCAGTTCTGCGTGACAAGCCCTGAGCGAGCCCTGAGGCCTCCATACATGATACTACAGGCAGTATTGCTACTGGAAGGAAGGCTGCACTGGCAAGAAATCCACACTGTCTTTTTGCAAAGAAGGGACTCTATTAGGTTGCTTACTCCCCTATTTTGTAGGTACAGGGACTGATTTGGAGCCAGCACCCCAAAGGCTTCCTCCAAAGGGCTGCACATATGCGGCTGTGTCACCCCCATGTCACAATGCCAGCACCCGGCAACGCAGTGGTCACCAGGCCCCACGCAGGATCCAGAGGAGCAGCCTCCCGTGTCCACTGCCAGAGCTGGCCCGGGGGCAGCCCCAGCACATCTCACAGGAAGCACTTGAGGAGCTGCTGGAATCCCAGGCCAGGGGCTGAGGGAAGAAAACCTTGCATGAGGCTGCTGGAGGTTCTCCGCTGCAAGACAATCTGCTGGCAGGGCCACCTTCCAAGCTCGGCTCATGGATGCAAATCCTTTTCAACTGGATAGCAGTGGCAAGACCAAGGCAATTCCTTCTTGAGGAGCACTGCACAGCTCACCATCCTCATCTCCTACACAGCAACGCTCAGGAGCCGTAAGAGATAGGATGTCGAGGGCTTGCAAGGGCTTGCAAGGGCTTGCAGTGCTTTGGAACACCCACTGGTGTCCTACACAGGGACAGCAAGGATTCTTGCCCACAAGGTCTATCAGCTCAGAGGCACTTGGGCACTCTGGCAAGTCCGCCAGATAGCTCCAGCTCAAGGGAGGATAGGGCTTGGGCAGCTCCTGGGAAGCATGAGCAGCCTGTGGGACAAGGAGCCAGGTCTGGCTCACATGCTCAGGGAACAGCCCATGGCCAGCACTGGGCTCAGCAAGGAACTTTTTCCCCCGCGGCACATTGGCACTGGTCCCCGGCGGTTTTTTGCCTTCCTCTGCAGTTCTCAGCACGGCCCCTTGCCACCATTTCTTTGGGCCATTTGGCCTGGGAGCCGGCTGCTCATGCTCCACCATGCTGGCAGCCACAGCTGCCACTTCTCAGCTCTCCCTGCAGCTAAAAGAAGCGCCTGGCGGGGACCAGAGCGCTTCTCATGCATCCCTGGCCAAGAAGCACAGCAGCCAAACAAGTTGTGGAAGGCAAAAAGTCTGCTCGTCATCGCTACATGTCACGCTTTGGAAGAGATGCCACGGTACCACTCACCTCTTCTTCCTCTTCTGCCTCTTCTTCCTCTTCTTCTTCTTCTTCCTCTTTTGTGCATGGTCAGTCCCACAACTCCTTGTCAAGGTTCTCCCTCTGCAGGAACCGCGGACAGCTTGGCCTCTATTCCTGCTGCTGCTCTCTGCAGCTCTGGGACTTGCCTTTGCCAGCCTGCAAGGGATCTTTTCTCATGCTAAACTGAAGAATGCCTCAGCCTACTCCTGGCTACGCTTGGGCTTGAGCTAATGCTTGTGAGCCTGGGTTCTGAAACAGAGTCACAAAGGGAAAAAAAATGACATGAAATAACATAACATGAATTAACATAAAATCAAGAAAATTAATAAATTAACAACAAAATAAAATAAAATTCATTGTGTTATGTGTCCTTGACATTGATTTTGGAACTGAAAACCCTCTGTCCTTTCAGGCAAACAGTCTCTTAGATATTGGACTGGCGGACAGGAGAGAAGAGGAGAGGAGAGGAGAGGAGAGGAGAGGAGAGGAGAGGAGAGGAGAGGAGAGGAGAGGAGAGGAGAGGAGAGGAGAGGAGAGGAGAGGAGAGGAGAGGAGAGGAGAGGAGAGGAGAGGAGAGGAGAGGAGAGCAGTTCTGCTCTGTCAGGCCTGCAGTTCTGCGTGACAAGCCCTGAGCGAGCCCTGAGGCCTCCATACATGATACTACAGGCAGTATTGCTACTGGAAGGAAGGCTGCACTGGCAACAAATCCACACTGTCTTTTTGCAAAAAAGGGACTCTATTAGGTTGCTTACTCCCCTATTTTGTAGGTACAGGGACTGATTTGGAGCCAGCACCCCAAAGGCTTCCTCCAAAGGGCTGCACATATGCGGCTGTGTCACCCCCATGTCACAATGCCAGCACCCGGCAACGCAATGGTCACCAGGCCCCACGCAGGATCCAGAGGAGCAGCCTCCCGTGTCCACTGCCAGAGCTGGCCCGGGGGCAGCCCCAGCACATCTGACAGGAAGCACTTGAGGAGCTGCTGGAATCACAGGCCAGGGGCTGAGGGAAGAAAACCTTGCATGAGGCTGCTGGAGGTTCTCCGCTGCAAGACAATCTGCTGGCAGGGCCACCTTCCAAGCTCGGCTCATGGATGCAAATCCTTTTCAACTGGATAGCAGTGGCAAGACCAAGGCAATTCCTTCTTGAGGAGCACTCACAGCTCACCATCCTCATCTCCTACAGAGCAACGCTCAGGAGCCGTAAGAGATAGGATGTCGAGGGCTTGCAAGGGCTTGCAAGGGCTTGCAGTGCTTTGGAACACCCACTGGTGTCCTACACAGGGACAGCAAGGATTCTTGCCCACAAGGTCTATCAGCTCCGAGGCACTTGGGCACTCTGGCAAGTCCGCCAGATAGCTCCAGCTCAAGGGAGGATAGGGCTTGGGCAGCTCCTGGGAAGCATGAGCAGCCTGTGGGACAAGGAGCCAGGTCTGGCTCACATGCTCAGGGAACAGCCCATGGCCAGCACTGGGCTCAGCAAGGAACTTTTTCCCCTGGGGCACATTGGCACTGGTCCCCGGCGGTTTTTTGCCTTCCTCTGCAGTTCTCAGCACGGCCCCTTGCCACCATTTCTTTGGGCCATTTGGCCTGGGAGCCGGCTGCTCATGCTCCACCATGCTGGCAGCCGCAGCTGCCACTTCTCAGCTCTCCCTGCAGCTAACACAAGCGCCTGGCGGGGACCAGAGCGCTTCTCATGCATCCCTGGCCAAGAAGCACAGCAGCCAAACAAGTTGTGGAAGGCAAAAAGTCTGCTCGTCATCGCTACATGTCACGCTTTGGAAGAGATGCCACGGTACCACTCACCTCTTCTTCCTCTTCTTCCTCTTCTTCTTCTTCTTCTTCTTCTTCTTCCTCTTTTGTGCATGGTCAGTCCCACAACTCCTTGTCAAGGTTCTCCCTCTGCAGGAAGCGCGGACAGCTTGGCCTCTATTCCTGCTGCTGCTCTCTGCAGCTCTGGGACTTGCCTTTGCCAGCCTGCAAGGGATCTTTTCTCATGCTAAACTGAAGAATGCCTCAGCCTACTCCTGGCTACACTTGGGCTTGAACTAATGCTTGTGAGCCTGGGTTCTGAAACAGAGTCACAAAGGGAAAAAAAATGACATGAAATAACAGAACATGAATTAACATAAAATCAAGAAAATTAATAAATTAACAACAAAATAAAATCAAATTCATTGTGTTATGTGTCCTTGACATTGATTTTGGAACTGAAAACCCTCTGTCCTTTCAGGCAAACAGTCTCTTAGATATTGGACTGGCGGACAGGAGAGAAGAGGACAGGAGAGGAGAGGAGAGGAGAGGAGAGGAAAGGAGAGGAGAGGAGAGGAGAGCAGTTCTGCTCTGTCAGGCCTGCAGTTCTGCGTGACAAGCCCTGAGCGAGCCCTGAGGCCTCCATACATGATACTACAGGCAGTATTGCTACTGGAAGGAAGGCTGCACTGGCAACAAATCCACACTGTCTTTTTGCAAAAAAGGGACTCTATTAGGTTGCTTACTCCCCTATTTTGTAGGTACAGGGACTGATTTGGAGCCAGCACCCCAAAGGCTTCCTCCAAAGGGCTGCACATATGCGGCTGTGTCACCCCCATGTCACAATGCCAGCACCCGGCAACGCAGTGGTCACCAGGCCCCACGCAGGATCCAGAGGAGCAGCCTCCCGTGTCCACTGCCAGAGCTGGCCCGGGGGCAGCCCCAGCACATCTGACAGGAAGCACTTGAGGAGCTGCTGGAATCCCAGGCCAGGGGCTGAGGGAAGAAAACCTTGCATGAGGCTGCTGGAGGTTCTCCGCTGCAAGACAATCTACTGGCAGGGCCACCTTCCAAGCTCGGCTCATGGATGCAAATCCTTGTCAACTGGATAGCAGTGGCAAGACCAAGGCAATTCCTTCTTGAGGAGCACTGCACAGCTCACCATCCTCATCTCCTACAGAGCAACGCTCAGGAGCCGTAAGAGATAGGATGTCGAGGGCTTGCAAGGGCTTGCAAGGGCTTGCAGTGCTTTGGAACACCCACTGGTGTCCTACACAGGGACAGCAAGGATTCTTGCCCACAAGGTCTATCAGCTCAGAGGCACTTGGGCACTCTGGCAAGTCCGCCAGATAGCTCCAGCTCAAGGGAGGATAGGGCTTGGGCAGCTCCTGGGAAGCATGAGCAGCCTGTGGGACAAGGAGCCAGGTCTGGCTCACATGCTCAGGGAACAGCCCATGGCCAGCACTGGGCTCAGCAAGGAACTTTTTCCCCTGGGGCACATTGGCACTGGTCCCCGGCGGTTTTTTGCCTTCCTCTGCAGTTCTCAGCACGGCCCCTTGCCACCATTTCTTTGGGCCATTTGGCCTGGGAGCCGGCTGCTCATGCTCCACCATGCTGGCAGCCGCAGCTGCCACTTCTCAGCTCTCCCTGCAGCTAACACAAGCGCCTGGCGGGGACCAGAGCGCTTCTCATGCATCCCTGGCCAAGAAGCACAGCAGCCAAACAAGTTGTGGAAGGCAAAAAGTCTGCTCGTCATCGCTACATGTCACGCTTTGGAAGAGATGCCACGGTACCACTCACCTCTTCTTCCTCTTCTGCCTCTTCTTCTTCTTGTTCTTCCTCTTCTTCTTCTTCTTCTTCTTCTTCCTCCTCTTTTGTGCATGGTCAGTCCCACAACTCCTTGTCAAGGTTCTCCCTCTGCTGGAACCGCGGACAGCTTGGCCTCTATTCCTGCTGCTGCTCTCTGCAGCTCTGGGACTTGCCTTTGCCAGCCTGCAAGGGATCTTTTCTCATGCTAAACTGAAGAATGCCTCAGCCTACTCCTGGCTACACTTGGGCTTGAGCTAATGCTTGTGAGCCTGGGTTCTGAAACAGAGTCACAAAGGGAAAAAAAATGACATGAAATAACAGAACATGAATTAACATGAAATCAAGAAAATTAATAAATTAACAACAAAATAAAATAAAATTCATTGTGTTCTGTGTCCTTGACATTGATTTTGGAACTGAAAACCCTCTGTCCTTTCAGGCAAACAGTCTCTTAGATATTGGACTGGCGGACAGGAGAGAAGAGGAGAGGAGAGGAGAGGAGAGGACAGGAGAGGAGAGGAGAGGAGAGGAGAGGAGAGGAGAGGAGAGAAGAGGAGAGGAGAGGAGAGGAGAGGACAGGAGAGGAGAGGAGAGGAGAGGAGAGGAGAGGAGAGGAGAGGAGAGGAGAGGACAGGAGAGGAGAGGAGAGGAGAGGAAAGGAGAGGAGAGGAGAGGAGAGCAGTTCTGCTCTGTCAGGCCTGCAGTTCTGCGTGACAAGCCCTGAGCGAGCCCTGAGGCCTCCATACATGATACTACAGGCAGTATTGCTACTGGAAGGAAGGCTGCACTGGCAACAAATCCACACTGTCTTTTTGCAAAGAAGGGACTCTATTAGGTTGCTTACTCCCCTATTTTGTAGGTACAGGGACTGATTTGGAGCCAGCACCCCAAAGGCTTCCTCCAAAGGGCTGCACATATGCGGCTGTGTCACCCCCATGTCACAATGCCAGCACCCGGCAACGCAGTGGTCACCAGGCCCCACGCAGGATCCAGAGGAGCAGCCTCCCGTGTCCACTGCCAGAGCTGGCCCGGGGGCAGCCCCAGCACATCTGACAGGAAGCACTTGAGGAGCTGCTGGAATCCCAGGCCAGGGGCTGAGGGAAGAAAACCTTGCATGAGGCTGCTGGAGGTTCTCCGCTGCAAGACAATCTGCTGGCAGGGCCACCTTCCAAGCTCGGCTCATGGATGCAAATCCTTTTCAACTGGATAGCAGTGGCAAGACCAAGGCAATTCCTTCTTGAGGAGCACTGCACAGCTCACCATCCTCATCTCCTACAGAGCAACGCTCAGGAGCCGTAAGAGATAGGATGTCGAGGGCTTGCAAGGGCTTGCAAGGGCTTGCAGTGCTTTGGAACACCCACTGGTGTCCTACACAGGGACAGCAAGGATTCTTGCCCACAAGGTCTATCAGCTCAGAGGCACTTGGGCACTCTGGCAAGTCCGCCAGATAGCTCCAGCTCAAGGGAGGATAGGGCTTGGGCAGCTCCTGGGAAGCATGAGCAGCCTGTGGGACAAGGAGCCAGGTCTGGCTCACATGCTCAGGGAACAGCCCATGGCCAGCACTGGGCTCAGCAAGGAACTTTTTCCCCCGCGGCACATTGGCACTGGTCCCCGGCGGTTTTTTGCCTTCCTCTGCAGTTCTCAGCACGGCCCCTTGCCACCATTTCTTTGGGCCATTTGGCCTGGGAGCCGGCTGCTCATGCTCCACCATGCTGGCAGCCACAGCTGCCACTTCTCAGCTCTCCTGCAGCTAACAGAAGCGCCTGGCGGGGACCAGAGCGCTTCTCATGCATCCCTGGCCAAGAAGCACAGCAGCCAAACAAGTTGTGGAAGGCAAAAGGTCTGCTCGTCATCGCTACATGTCACGCTTTGGAAGAGATGCCACGGTACCACTCACCTCTTCTTCCTCTTCTGCCTCTTCTTCCTCTTCTTCTTCTTCTTCCTCTTTTGTGCATGGTCAGTCCCACAACTCCTTGTCAAGGTTCTCCCTCTGCAGGAACCGCGGACAGCTTGGCCTCTATTCCTGCTGCTGCTCTCTGCAGCTCTGGGACTTGCCTTTGCCAGCCTGCAAGGGATCTTTTCTCATGCTAAACTGAAGAATGCCTCAGCCTACTCCTGGCTACGCTTGGGCTTGAGCTAATGCTTGTGAGCCTGGGTTCTGAAACAGAGTCACAAAGGGAAAAAAAATGACATGAAATAACAGAACATGAATTAACATAAAATCAAGAAAATTAATAAATTAACAACAAAATAAAATAAAATTCATTGTGTTCTGTGTCCTTGACATTGATTTTGGAACTGAAAACCCTCTGTCCTTTCAGGCAAACAGTCTCTTAGATATTGGACTGGGGGACAGGAGAGAAGAGGAGAGGAGAGGAGAGGAGAGGAGAGGAGAGGAGAGGACAGGAGAGGAGAGGAGAGGAGAGGAGAGGAGAGGAGAGGAGAGGAGAGGAGAGGAGAGCAGTTCTGCTCTGTCAGGCCTGCAGTTCTGCGTGACAAGCCCTGAGCGAGCCCTGAGGCCTCCATACATGATACTACAGGCAGTATTGCTACTGGAAGGAAGGCTGCACTGGCAACAAATCCACACTGTCTTTTTGCAAAAAAGGGACTCTATTAGGTTGCTTACTCCCCTATTTTGTAGGTACAGGGACTGATTTGGAGCCAGCACCCCAAAGGCTTCCTCCAAAGTGCTGCACATATGCGGCTGTGTCACCCCCATGTCACAATGCCAGCACCCGGCAACGCAGTGGTCGCCAGGCCCCACGCAGGATCCAGAGGAGCAGCCTCCCGTGTCCACTGCCAGAGCTGGCCCGGGGGCAGCCCCAGCACATCTGACAGGAAGCACTTGAGGAGCTGCTGGAATCCCAGGCCAGGGGCTGAGGGAAGAAAACCTTGCATGAGGCTGCTGGAGGTTCTCTGCTGCAAGACAATCTGCTGGCAGGGCCACCTTCCAAGCTCGGCTCATGGATGCAAATCCTTTTCAACTGGATAGCAGTGGCAAGACCAAGGCAATTCCTTCTTGAGGAGCACTGCACAGCTCACCATCCTCATCTCCTACAGAGCAACGCTCAGGAGCCGTAAGAGATAGGATGTCGAGGGCTTGCAAGGGCTTGCAAGGGCTTGCAGTGCTTTGGAACACCCACTGGTGTCCTACACAGGGACAGCAAGGATTCTTGCCCACAAGGTCTATCAGCTCCGAGGCACTTGGGCACTCTGGCAAGTCCGCCAGATAGCTCCAGCTCAAGGGAGGATAGGGCTTGGGCAGCTCCTGGGAAGCATGAGCAGCCTGTGGGACAAGGAGCCAGGTCTGGCTCACATGCTCAGGGAACAGCCCATGGCCAGCACTGGGCTCAGCAAGGAACTTTTTCCCCCGCGGCACATTGGCACTGGTCCCCGGCGGTTTTTTGCCTTCCTCTGCAGTTCTCAGCACGGCCCCTTGCCACCATTTCTTTGGGCCATTTGGCCTGGGAGCCGGCTGCTCATGCTCCACCATGCTGGCAGCCGCAGCTGCCACTTCTCAGCTCTCCCTGCAGCTAACACAAGCGCCTGGCAGGGACCAGAGCGCTTCTCATGCATCCCTGGCCAAGAAGCACAGCAGCCAAACAAGTTGTGGAAGGCAAAAAGTCTGCTCGTCATCGCTACATGTCACGCTTTGGAAGAGATGCCACGGTACCACTCCCCTCTTCTTCCTCTTCTGCCTCTTCTTCCTCTTCTTCTTCTTCTTCTTCTTCTTCCTCTTTTGTGCATGGTCAGTCCCACAACTCCTTGTCAAGGTTCTCCCTCTGCAGGAACCGCGGACAGCTTGGCCTCTATTCCTGCTGCTGCTCTCTGCAGCTCTGGGACTTGCCTTTGCCAGCCTGCAAGGGATCTTTTCTCATGCTAAACTGAAGAATGCCTCAGCCTACTCCTGGCTACACTTGGGCTTGAGCTAATGCTTGTGAGCCTGGGTTCTGAAACAGAGTCACAAAGGGAAAAAAAAAGACATGAAATAACAGAACATGAATTAACATAAAATCAAGAAAATTAATAAATTAACAACAAAATAAAATAAAATTCATTGTGTTATGTGTCCTTGACATTGATTTTGGAACTGAAAACCCTCTGTCCTTTCAGGCAAACAGTCTCTTAGATATTGGACTGGCGGACAGGAGAGAAGAGGAGAGGAGAGGAGAGGAGAGGAGAGGAGAGGAGAGGAGAGGAGAGGAGAGGAGAGGAGAGGAAAGCAGTTCTGCTCTGTCAGGCCTGCAGTTCTGCGTGACAAGCCCTGAGCGAGCCCTGAGGCCTCCATACATGATACTACAGGCAGTATTGCTACTGGAAGGAAGGCTGCACTGGCAACAAATCCACACTGTCTTTTTGCAAAGAAGGGACTCTATTAGGTTGCTTACTCCCCTATTTTGTAGGTACAGGGACTGATTTGGAGCCAGCACCCCAAAGGCTTCCTCCAAAGGGCTGCACATATGCGGCTGTGTCAGCCCCATGTCACAATGCCAGCACCCGGCAACCCAGTGGTCACCAGGCCCCACGCAGGATCCAGAGGAGCAGCCTCCCGTGTCCACTGCCAGAGCTGGCCCGGGGGCAGCCCCAGCACATCTGACAGGAAGCACTTGAGGAGCTGCTGGAATCACAGGCCAGGGGCTGAGGGAAGAAAACCTTGCATGAGGCTGCTGGAGGTTCTCCGCTGCAAGACAATCTGCTGGCAGGGCCACCTTCCAAGCTCGGCTCATGGATGCAAATCCTTTTCAACTGGATAGCAGTGGCAAGACCAAGGCAATTCCTTCTTGAGGAGCACTCACAGCTCACCATCCTCATCTCCTACAGAGCAACGCTCAGGAGCCGTAAGAGATAGGATGTCGAGGGCTTGCAAGGGCTTGCAAGGGCTTGCAGTGCTTTGGAACACCCACTGGTGTCCTACACAGGGACAGCAAGGATTCTTGCCCACAAGGTCTATCAGCTCAGAGGCACTTGGGCACTCTGGCAAGTCCGCCAGATAGCTCCAGCTCAAGGGAGGATAGGGCTTGGGCAGCTCCTGGGAAGCATGAGCAGCCTGTGGGACAAGGAGCCAGGTCTGGCTCACATGCTCAGGGAACAGCCCATGGCCAGCACTGGGCTCAGCAAGGAACTTTTTCCCCCGGGGCACATTGGCACTGGTCCCCGGCGGTTTTTTGCCTTCCTCTGCAGTTCTCAGCACGGCCCCTTGCCACCATTTCTTGGGCCATTTGGCCTGGGAGCTGGCTGCTCATGCTCCACCATGCTGGCAGCCACAGCTGCCACTTCGCAGCTCTCCCTGCAGCTAACACAAGCGCCTGGCAGGGACCAGAGCGCTTCTCATGCATCCCTGGCCAAGAAGCACAGCAGCCAAACAAGTTGTGGAAGGCAAAAAGTCTGCTCGTCATCGCTACATGTCACGCTTTGGAAGAGATGCCACGGTACCACTCACCTCTTCTTCGTCTTCTGCCTCGTCTTCTTCTTCTTCTTCTTCTTCCTCTTTTGTGCATGGTCAGTCCCACAACTCCTTGTCAAGGTTCTCCCTCTGCAGGAACCGCGGACAGCTTGGCCTCTATTCCTGCTGCTGCTCTCTGCAGCTCTGGGACTTGTCTTTGCCAGCCTGCAAGGGATCTTTTCTCATGCTAAACTGAAGAATGCCTCAGCCTACTCCTGGCTACACTTGGGCTTGAGCTAATGCTTGTGAGCCTGGGTTCTGAAACAGAGTCACAAAGGGAAAAAAAATGACATGAAATAACATAACATGAATTAACATAAAATCAAGAAAATTAATAAATTAACAACAAAATAAAATAAAATTCATTGTGTTCTGTGTCCTTGACATTGATTTTGGAACTGAAAACCCTCTGTCCTTTCAGGCAAACAGTCTCTTAGATATTGGACTGGCGGACAGGAGAGAAGAGGAGAGGAGAGGACAGGAGAGGAGAGGAGAGGAGAGCAGTTTTGCTCTGTCAGGCCTGCAGTTCTGCGTGACAAGCCCTGAGCGAGCCCTGAGGCCTCCATACATGATACTACAGGCAGTATTGCTACTGGAAGGAAGGCTGCACTGGCAACAAATCCACACTGTCTTTTTGCAAAAAAGGGACTCTATTAGGTTGCTTACTCCCCTATTTTGTAGGTACAGGGACTGATTTGGAGCCAGCACCCCAAAGGCTTCCTCCAAAGGGCTGCACATATGCGGCTGTGTCACCCCCATGTCACAATGCCAGCACCCGGCAACGCAGTGGTCACCAGGCCCCACGCAGGATCCAGAGGAGCAGCCTCCCGTGTCCACTGCCAGAGCTGGCCCGGGGGCAGCCCCAGCACATCTGACAGGAAGCACTTGAGGAGCTGCTGGAATCACAGGCCAGGGGCTGAGGGAAGAAAACCTTGCATGAGGCTGCTGGAGGTTCTCCGCTGCAAGACAATCTGCTGGCAGGGCCACCTTCCAAGCTCGGCTCATGGATGCAAATCCTTTTCAACTGGATAGCAGTGGCAAGACCAAGGCAATTCCTTCTTGAGGAGCACTGCACAGCTCACCATCCTCATCTCCTACAGAGCAACGCTCAGGAGCCGTAAGAGATAGGATGTCGAGGGCTTGCAAGGGCTTGCAAGGGCTTGCAGTGCTTTGGAACACCCACTGGTGTCCTACACAGGGACAGCAAGGATTCTTGCCCACAAGGTCTATCAGCTCCGAGGCACTTGGGCACTCTGGCAAGTCCGCCAGATAGCTCCAGCTCAAGGGAGGATAGGGCTTGGGCAGCTCCTGGGAAGCATGAGCAGCCTGTGGGACAAGGAGCCAGGTCTGGCTCACATGCTCAGGGAACAGCCCATGGCCAGCACTGGGCTCAGCAAGGAACTTTTTCCCCTGGGGCACATTGGCACTGGTCCCCGGCGGTTTTTTGCCTTCCTCTGCAGTTCTCAGCACCGCCCCTTGCCACCATTTCTTTGGGCCATTTGGCCTGGGAGCCGGCTGCTCATGCTCCACCATGCTGGCAGCCGCAGCTGCCACTTCTCAGCTCTCCCTGCAGCTAACACAAGCGCCTGGCAGGGACGAGAGCGCTTCTCATGCATCCCTGGCCAAGAAGCACAGCAGCCAAACAAGTTGTGGAAGGCAAAAAGTCTGCTCGTCATCGCTACATGTCACGCTTTGGAAGAGATGCCACGGTACCACTCACCTCTTCTTCCTCTTCTTCCTCTTCTTCCTCTTCTTCTTCTTCTTCTTCTTCTTCTTCTTCCTCTTTTGTGCATGGTCAGTCCCACAACTCCTTGTCAAGGTTCTCCCTCTGCAGGAACCACGGACAGCTTGGCCTCTATTCCTGCTGCTGCTCTCTGCAGCTCTGGGACTTGCCTTTGCCAGCCTGCAAGGGATCTTTTCTCATGCTAAACTGAAGAATGCCTCAGCCTACTCCTGGCTACGCTTGGGCTTGAGCTAATGCTTGTGAGCCTGGGTTCTGAAACAGAGTCACAAAGGGAAAAAAAATGACATGAAATAACATAACATGAATTAACATAAAATCAAGAAAATTAATAAATTAACAACAAAATAAAATAAAATTCATTGTGTTATGTGTCCTTGACATTGATTTTGGAACTGAAAACCCTCTGTCCTTTCAGGCAAACAGTCTCTTAGATATTGGACTGGCGGACAGGAGAGAAGAGGAGAGGAGAGGAGAGGAGAGGACAGGAGAGGAGAGGAGAGGAGAGGAGAGGAGAGGAGAGGAGAGGAGAGGAGAGTAGAGGAGAGGAGAGCAGTTCTGCTCTGTCAGGCCTGCAGTTCTGCGTGACAAGCCCTGAGCGAGCCCTGAGGCCTCCATACATGATACTACAGGCAGTATTGCTACTGGAAGGAAGGCTGCACTGGCAACAAATCCACACTGTCTTTTTGCAAAAAAGGGACTCTATTAGGTTGCTTACTCCCCTATTTTGTAGGTACAGGGACTGATTTGGAGGCAGCACCCCAAAGGCTTCCTCCAAAGGGCTGCACATATGCGGCTGTGTCACCCCCATGTCACAATGCCAGCACCTGGCAACGCAGTGGTCGCCAGGCCCCACGCAGGATCCAGAGGAGCAGCCTCCCGTGTCCACTGCCAGAGCTGGCCCGGGGGCAGCCCCAGCACATCTGACAGGAAGCACTTGAGGAGCTGCTGGAATCACAGGCCAGGGGCTGAGGGAAGAAAACCTTGCATGAGGCTGCTGGAGGTTCTCCGCTGCAAGACAATCTGCTGGCAGGGCCACCTTCCAAGCTCGGCTCATGGATGCAAATCCTTTTCAACTGGATAGCAGTGGCAAGACCAAGGCAATTCCTTCTTGAGGAGCACTGCACAGCTCACCATCCTCATCTCCTACAGAGCAACGCTCAGGAGCCGTAAGAGATAGGATGTTGAGGGCTTGCAAGGGCTTGCAAGGGCTTGCAGTGCTTTGGAACACCCACTGGTGTCCTACACAGGGACAGCAAGGATTCTTGCCCACAAGGTCTATCAGCTCAGAGGCACTTGGGCACTCTGGCAAGTCCGCCAGATAGCTCCAGCTCAAGGGAGGATAGGGCTTGGGCAGCTCCTGGGAAGCATGAGCAGCCTGTGGGACAAGGAGCCAGGTCTGGCTCACATGCTCAGGGAACAGCCCATGGCCAGCACTGGGCTCAGCAAGGAACTTTTTCCCCTGGGGCACATTGGCACTGGTCCCCGGCGGTTTTTTGCCTTCCTCTGCAGTTCTCAGCACGGCCCCTTGCCACCATTTCTTTGGGCCATTTGGCCTGGGAGCCGGCTGCTCATGCTCCACCATGCTGGCAGCTGCAGCTGCCACTTCTCAGCTCTCCCTGCAGCTAACACAAGCGCCTGGCAGGGACCAGAGCGCTTCTCATGCATCCCTGGCCAAGAAGCACAGCAGCCAAACAAGTTGTGGAAGGCAAAAAGTCTGCTCGTCATCGCTACATGTCACGCTTTGGAAGAGATGCCACGGTACCACTTACCTCTTCTTCCTCTTCTTCCTCTTCTTCCTCTTCTTCTTCTTCTTCTTCTTCTTCTTCTTCCTCTTTTGTGCATGGTCAGTCCCACAACTCCTTGTCAAGGTTCTCCCTCTGCAGGAACCGCGGACAGCTTGGCCTCTATTCCTGCTGCTGCTCTCTGCAGCTCTGGGACTTGCCTTTGCCAGCCTGCAAGGGATCTTTTCTCAGGCTAAACTGAAGAATGCCTCAGCCTACTCCTGGCTACACTTGGGCTTGAGCTAATGCTTGTGAGCCTGGGTTCTGAAACAGAGTCACAAAGGGAAAAAAAATGACATGAAATAACAGAACATGAATTAACATGAAATCAAGAAAATTAATAAATTAACAACAAAATAAAATAAAATTCATTGTGTTATGTGTCCTTGACATTGATTTTGGAACTGAAAACCCTCTGTCCTTTCAGGCAAACAGTCTCTTAGATATTGGACTGGCGGACAGGAGAGAAGAGGAGAGGAGAGGAGAGGAGAGGAGAGGACAGGAGAGGAGAGGAGAGGAGAGGAAAGGAGAGGAGAGGAGAGGAGAGGAGAGGAGAGGAGAGCAGTTCTGCTCTGTCAGGCCTGCAGTTCTGCGTGACAAGCCCTGAGCGAGCCCTGAGGCCTCCATACATGATACTACAGGCAGTATTGCTACTGGAAGGAAGGCTGCACTGGCAACAAATCCACACTGTCTTTTTGCAAAAAAGGGACTCTATTAGGTTGCTTACTCCCCTGTTTTGTAGGTACAGGGACTGATTTGGAGCCAGCACCCCAAAGGCTTCCTCCAAAGGGCTGCACATATGCGGCTGTGTCACCCCCATGTCACAATGCCAGCACCCGGCAACGCAGTGGTCACCAGGCCCCACGCAGGATCCAGAGGAGCAGCCTCCCGTGTCCACTGCCAGAGCTGGCCCAGGGGCAGCCCCAGCACATCTGACAGGAAGCACTTGAGGAGCTGCTGGAATCACAGGCCAGGGGCTGAGGGAAGAAAACCTTGCATGAGGCTGCTGGAGGTTCTCCGCTGCAAGACAATCTGCTGGCAGGGCCACCTTCCAAGCTCGGCTCATGGATGCAAATCCTTTTCAACTGGATAGCAGTGGCAAGACCAAGGCAATTCCTTCTTGAGGAGCACTGCACAGCTCACCATCCTCATCTCCTACAGAGCAACGCTCAGGAGCCGTAAGAGATAGGATGTCGAGGGCTTGCAAGGGCTTGCAAGGGCTTGCAGTGCTTTGGAACACCCACTGGTGTCCTACACAGGGGCAGCAAGGATTCTTGCCCACAAGGTCTATCAGCTCAGAGGCACTTGGGCACTCTGGCAAGTCCGCCAGATAGCTCCAGCTCAAGGGAGGATAGGGCTTGGGCAGCTCCTGGGAAGCATGAGCAGCCTGTGGGACAAGGAGCCAAGTCTGGCTCACATGCTCAGGGAACAGCCCATGGCCAGTACTGGGCTCAGCAAGGAACGTTTTCCCCCAGGGCACATTGGCACTGGTCCCCGGCGGTTTTTTGCCTTCCTCTGCAGTTCTCAGCACGGCCCCTTGCCACCATTTCTTTGGGCCATTTGGCCTGGGAGCCGGCTGCTCATGCTCCACCATGCTGGCAGCCGCAGCTGCCACTTCTCAGCTCTCCCTGCAGCTAACACAAGCGCCTGGCAGGGACCAGAGCGCTTCTCATGCATCCCTGGCCAAGAAGCACAGCAGCCAAACAAGTTGTGGAAGGCAAAAAGTCTGCTCGTCATCGCTACATGTCATGCTTTGGAAGAGATGCCACGGTACCACTCACCTCTTCTTCCTCTTCTGCCTCTTCTTCTTCTTCTTCTTCTTCTTCTTCTTCCTCTTTTGTGCATGGTCAGTCCCACAACTCCTTGTCAAGGTTCTCCCTCTGCAGGAACCGCGGACAGCTTGGCCTCTATTCCTGCTGCTGCTCTCTGCAGCTCTGGGACTTGCCTTTGCCAGCCTGCAAGGGATCTTTTCTCAGGCTAAACTGAAGAATGCCTCAGCCTACTCCTGGCTACACTTGGGCTTGAGCTAATGCTTGTGAGCCTGGGTTCTGAAACAGAGTCACAAAGGGAAAAAAAATGACATGAAATAACATAACATGAATTAACATAAAATCAAGAAAATTAATAAATTAACAACAAAATAAAATAAAATTCATTGTGTTATGTGTCCTTGACATTGATTTTGGAACTGAAAACCCTCTGTCCTTTCAGGCAAACAGTCTCTTAGATATTGGACTGGCGGACAGGAGAGAAGAGGACAGGAGAGGAGAGGAGAGGAGAGGAGAGGAGAGGAGAGGAGAGGAGAGGAGAGGAGAGGAGAGGAGAGGAGAGGAGAGGAGAGGAGAGGAGAGGAGAGCAGTTCTGCTCTGTCAGGCCTGCAGTTCTGCGTGACAAGCCCTGAGCGAGCCCTGAGGCCTCCATACATGATACTACAGGCAGTATTGCTACTGGAAGGAAGGCTGCACTGGCAACAAATCCACACTGTCTTTTTGCAAAAAAGGGACTGTATTAGGTTGCTTACTCCCCTATTTTGTAGGTATAGGGACTGATTTGGAGCCAGCACCCCAAAGGCTTCCTCCAAAGGGCTGCACATATGCGGCTGTGTCACCCCCATGTCACAATGCCAGCACCCGGCAACGCAGTGGTCACCAGGCCCCACGCAGGATCCAGAGGAGCAGCCTCCCGTGTCCACTGCCAGAGCTGGCCCGGGGGCAGCCCCAGCACATCTCACAGGAAGCACTTGAGGAGCTGCTGGAATCACAGGCCAGGGGCTGAGGGAAGAAAACCTTGCATGAGGCTGCTGGAGGTTCTCCGCTGCAAGACAATCTGCTGGCAGGGCCACCTTCCAAGCTCGGCTCATGGATGCAAATCCTTTTCAACTGGATAGCAGTGGCAAGACCAAGGCAATTCCTTCTTGAGGAGCACTGCACAGCTCACCATCCTCATCTCCTACACAGCAACGCTCAGGAGCCGTAAGAGATAGGATGTCGAGGGCTTGCAAGGGCTTGCAAGGGCTTGCAGTGCTTTGGAACACCCACTGGTGTCCTACACAGGGACAGCAAGGATTCTTGCCCACAAGGTCTATCAGCTCCGAGGCACTTGGGCACTCTGGCAAGTCCGCCAGATAGCTCCAGCTCAAGGGAGGATAGGGCTTGGGCAGCTCCTGGGAAGCATGAGCAGCCTGTGGGACAAGGAGCCAGGTCTGGCTCACATGCTCAGGGAACAGCCCATGGCCAGCACTGGGCTCAGCAAGGAACTTTTTCCCCCGGGGCACATTGGCACTGGTCCCCGGCGGTTTTTTGCCTTCCTCTGCAGTTCTCAGCACGGCCCCTTGCCACCATTTCTTTGGGCCATTTGGCCTGGGAGCCGGCTGCTCATGCTCCACCATGCTGGCAGCCACAGCTGCCACTTCTCAGCTCTCCCTGCAGCTAACACAAGCGCCTGGCGGGGACCAGAGCGCTTCTCATGCATCCCTGGCCAAGAAGCACAGCAGCCAAACAAGTTGTGGAAGGCAAAAAGTCTGCTCGTCATCGCTACATGTCACGCTTTGGAAGAGATGCCACGGTACTACTCACCTCTTCTTCCTCTTCTGCCTCTTCTTCTTCTTCTTCTTCTTCTTCTTCTTCTTCTTCCTCTTTTGTGCATGGTCAGTCCCACAACTCCTTGTCAAGGTTCTCCCTCTGCAGGAACCGCGGACAGCTTGGCCTCTATTCCTGCTGCTGCTCTCTGCAGCTCTGGGACTTGCCTTTGCCAGCCTGCAAGGGATCTTTTCTCAGGCTAAACTGAAGAATGCCTCAGCCTACTCCTGGCTACACTTGGGCTTGAGCTAATGCTTGTGAGCCTGGGTTCTGAAACAGAGTCACAAAGGGAAAAAAAATGACATGAAATAACATCACATGAATTAACATAAAATCAAGAAAATTAATAAATTAACAACAAAATAAAATAAAATTCATTTTGTTATGTGTCCTTGACATTGATTTTGGAACTGAAAACCGTCTGTCCTTGCAGGCAAACAGTCTCTTAGATATTGGACTGGCGGACAGGAGAGAAGAGGAGAGGAGAGGAGAGGAGAGGAGAGAAGAGGACAGGAGAGGAGAGGACAGGAGAGGAGAGGAGAGGAGAGGACAGGAGAGGAGAGCAGTTCTGCTCTGTCAGGCCTGCAGTTCTGCGTGACAAGCCCTGAGCGAGCCCTGAGGCCTCCATACATGATACTACAGGCAGTATTGCTACTGGAAGGAAGGCTGCACTGGCAACAAATCCACACTGTCTTTTTGCAAAAAAGGGACTCTATTAGGTTGCTTACTCCCCTATTTTGTAGGTACAGGGACTGATTTGGAGCCAGCACCCCAAAGGCTTCCTCCAAAGGGCTGCACATATGCGGCTGTGTCACCCCCATGTCACAATGCCAGCACCCGGCAACGCAGTGGTCACCAGGCCCCACGCAGGATCCAGAGGAGCAGCCTCCCGTGTCCACTGCCAGAGCTGGCCCGGGGGCAGCCCCAGCACATCTCACAGGAAGCACTTGAGGAGCTGCTGGAATCACAGGCCAGGGGCTGAGGGAAGAAAACCTTGCATGAGGCTGCTGGAGGTTCTCCGCTGCAAGACAATCTGCTGGCAGGGCCACCTTCCAAGCTCGGCTCATGGATGCAAATCCTTTTCAACTGGATAGCAGTGGCAAGACCAAGGCAATTCCTTCTTGAGGAGCACTGCACAGCTCACCATCCTCATCTCCTACACAGCAACGCTCAGGAGCCGTAAGAGATAGGATGTCGAGGGCTTGCAAGGGCTTGCAAGGGCTTGCAGTGCTTTGGAACACCCACTGGTGTCCTACACAGGGACAGCAAGGATTCTTGCCCACAAGGTCTATCAGCTCAGAGGCACTTGGGCACTCTGGCAAGTCCGCCAGATAGCTCCAGCTCAAGGGAGGATAGGGCTTGGGCAGCTCCTGGGAAGCATGAGCAGCCTGTGGGACAAGGAGCCAGGTCTGGCTCACATGCTCAGGGAACAGCCCATGGCCAGCACTGGGCTCAGCAAGGAACTTTTTCCCCCGGGGCACATTGGCACTGGTCCCCGGCGGTTTTTTGCCTTCCTCTGCAGTTCTCAGCACGGCCCCTTGCCACCATTTCTTTGGGCCATTTGGCCTGGGAGCCGGCTGCTCATGCTCCACCATGCTGGCAGCCACAGCTGCCACTTCTCAGCTCTCCCTGCAGCTAACACAAGCGCCTGGCGGGGACCAGAGCGCTTCTCATGCATCCCTGGCCAAGAAGCACAGCAGCCAAACAAGTTGTGGAAGGCAAAAAGTCTGCTCGTCATCGCTACATGTCACGCTTTGGAAGAGATGCCACGGTACTACTCACCTCTTCTTCCTCTTCTGCCTCTTCTTCTTCTTCTTCTTCTTCTTCTTCTTCTTCTTCCTCTTTTGTGCATGGTCAGTCCCACAACTCCTTGTCAAGGTTCTCCCTCTGCAGGAACCGCGGACAGCTTGGCCTCTATTCCTGCTGCTGCTCTCTGCAGCTCTGGGACTTGCCTTTGCCAGCCTGCAAGGGATCTTTTCTCAGGCTAAACTGAAGAATGCCTCAGCCTACTCCTGGCTACACTTGGGCTTGAGCTAATGCTTGTGAGCCTGGGTTCTGAAACAGAGTCACAAAGGGAAAAAAAATGACATGAAATAACATCACATGAATTAACATAAAATCAAGAAAATTAATAAATTAACAACAAAATAAAATAAAATTCATTTTGTTATGTGTCCTTGACATTGATTTTGGAACTGAAAACCGTCTGTCCTTGCAGGCAAACAGTCTCTTAGATATTGGACTGGCGGACAGGAGAGAAGAGGAGAGGAGAGGAGAGGAGAGGAGAGAAGAGGACAGGAGAGGAGAGGACAGGAGAGGAGAGGAGAGGAGAGGACAGGAGAGGAGAGCAGTTCTGCTCTGTCAGGCCTGCAGTTCTGCGTGACAAGCCCTGAGCGAGCCCTGAGGCCTCCATACATGATACTACAGGCAGTATTGCTACTGGAAGGAAGGCTGCACTGGCAACAAATCCACACTGTCTTTTTGCAAAAAAGGGACTCTATTAGGTTGCTTACTCCCCTATTTTGTAGGTACAGGGACTGATTTGGAGCCAGCACCCCAAAGGCTTCCTCCAAAGGGCTGCACATATGCGGCTGTGTCACCCCCATGTCACAATGCCAGCACCCGGCAACGCAGTGGTCACCAGGCCCCACGCAGGATCCAGAGGAGCAGCCTCCCGTGTCCACTGCCAGAGCTGGCCCGGGGGCAGCCCCAGCACATCTCACAGGAAGCACTTGAGGAGCTGCTGGAATCACAGGCCAGGGGCTGAGGGAAGAAAACCTTGCATGAGGCTGCTGGAGGTTCTCCGCTGCAAGACAATCTGCTGGCAGGGCCACCTTCCAAGCTCGGCTCATGGATGCAAATCCTTTTCAACTGGATAGCAGTGGCAAGACCAAGGCAATTCCTTCTTGAGGAGCACTGCACAGCTCACCATCCTCATCTCCTACACAGCAACGCTCAGGAGCCGTAAGAGATAGGATGTCGAGGGCTTGCAAGGGCTTGCAAGGGCTTGCAGTGCTTTGGAACACCCACTGGTGTCCTACACAGGGACAGCAAGGATTCTTGCCCACAAGGTCTATCAGCTCCGAGGCACTTGGGCACTCTGGCAAGTCCGCCAGATAGCTCCAGCTCAAGGGAGGATAGGGCTTGGGCAGCTCCTGGGAAGCATGAGCAGCCTGTGGGACAAGGAGCCAGGTCTGGCTCACATGCTCAGGGAACAGCCCATGGCCAGCACTGGGCTCAGCAAGGAACTTTTTCCCCCGGGGCACATTGGCACTGGTCCCCGGCGGTTTTTTGCCTTCCTCTGCAGTTCTCAGCACGGCCCCTTGCCATCATTTCTTTGGGCCATTTGGCCTGGGAGCCGGCTGCTCATGCTCCACCATGCTGGCAGCCACAGCTGCCACTTCTCAGCTCTCCCTGCAGCTAACACAAGCGCCTGGCGGGGACCAGAGCGCTTCTCATGCATCCCTGGCCAAGAAGCACAGCAGCCAAACAAGTTGTGGAAGGCAAAAAGTCTGCTCGTCATCGCTACATGTCACGCTTTGGAAGAGATGCCACGGTACCACTCACCTCTTCTTCCTCTTCTGCCTCTTCTTCTTCTTCTTCTTCTTCTTCTTCTTCTTCTTCTTCCTCTTTTGTGCATGGTCAGTCCCACAACTCCTTGTCAAGGTTCTCCCTCTGCAGGAACCGCGGACAGCTTGGCCTCTATTCCTGCTGCTGCTCTCTGCAGCTCTGGGACTTGCCTTTGCCAGCCTGCAAGGGATCTTTTCTCAGGCTAAACTGAAGAATGCCTCAGCCTACTCCTGGCTACACTTGGGCTTGAGCTAATGCTTGTGAGCCTGGGTTCTGAAACAGAGTCACAAAGGGAAAAAAATGACATGAAATAACATCACATGAATTAACATCAAATCAAGAAAATTAATAAATTAACAACAAAATAAAATAAAATTCATTGTGTTATGTGTCCTTGACATTGATTTTGGAACTGAACCCCTCTGTCCTTTCAGGCAAACAGTCTCTTAGATATTGGACTGGCGGACAGGAGAGAAGAGGAGAGGAGAGGAGAGGAGAGGACAGGAGAGGAGAGGAGAGGAGAGGAAAGGAGAGGAGAGGAGAGGAGAGGAGAGCAGTTCTGCTCTGTCAGGCCTGCAGTTCTGCGTGACAAGCCCTGAGCGAGCCCTGAGGCCTCCATACATGATACTACAGGCAGTATTGCTACTGGAAGGAAGGCTGCACTGGCAACAAATCCACACTGTCTTTTTGCAAAAAAGGGACTCTATTAGGTTGCTTACTCCCCTATTTTGTAGGTACAGGGACTGATTTGGAGCCAGCACCCCAAAGGCTTCCTCCAAAGGGCTGCACATATGCGGCTGTGTCACCCCCATGTCACAATGCCAGCACCCGGCAACGCAGTGGTCACCAGGCCCCACGCAGGATCCAGAGGAGCAGCCTCCCGTGTCCACTGCCAGAGCTGGCCTGGGGGCAGCCCCAGCACATCTCACAGGAAGCACTTGAGGAGCTGCTGGAATCACAGGCCAGGGGCTGAGGGAAGAAAACCTTGCATGAGGCTGCTGGAGGTTCTCCGCTGCAAGACAATCTGCTGGCAGGGCCACCTTCCAAGCTCGGCTCATGGATGCAAATCCTTTTCAACTGGATAGCAGTGGCAAGACCAAGGCAATTCCTTCTTGAGGAGCACTGCACAGCTCACCATCCTCATCTCCTACACAGCAACGCTCAGGAGCCGTAAGAGATAGGATGTCGAGGGCTTGCAAGGGCTTGCAAGGGCTTGCAGTGCTTTGGAACACCCACTGGTGTCCTACACAGGGACAGCAAGGATTCTTGCCCACAAGGTCTATCAGCTCAGAGGCACTTGGGCACTCTGGCAAGTCCGCCAGATAGCTCCAGCTCAAGGGAGGATAGGGCTTGGGCAGCTCCTGGGAAGCATGAGCAGCCTGTGGGACAAGGAGCCAGGTCTGGCTCACATGCTCAGGGAACAGCCCATGGCCAGCACTGGGCTCAGCAAGGAACTTTTTCCCGCGGGGCACATTGGCACTGGTCCCCGGCGGTTTTTTGCCTTCCTCTGCAGTTCTCAGCACGGCCCCTTGCCACCATTTCTTTGGGCCATTTGGCCTGGGAGCCGGCTGCTCATGCTCCACCATGCTGGCAGCCGCAGCTGCCACTTCTCAGCTCTCCCTGCAGCTAACACAAGCGCCTGGCAGGGACCAGAGCGCTTCTCATGCATCCCTGGCCAAGAAGCACAGCAGCCAAACAAGTTGTGGAAGGCAAAAAGTCTGCTCGTCATCGCTACATGTCATGCTTTGGAAGAGATGCCACGGTACCACTCACCTCTTCTTCCTCTTCTGCCTCTTCTTCTTCTTCTTCTTCTTCTTCTTCTTCCTCTTTTGTGCATGGTCAGTCCCACAACTCCTTGTCAAGGTTCTCCCTCTGCAGGAACCGCGGACAGCTTGGCCTCTATTCCTGCTGCTGCTCTCTGCAGCTCTGGGACTTGCCTTTGCCAGCCTGCAAGGGATCTTTTCTCAGGCTAAACTGAAGAATGCCTCAGCCTACTCCTGGCTACACTTGGGCTTGAGCTAATGCTTGTGAGCCTGGGTTCTGAAACAGAGTCACAAAGGGAAAAAAAATGACATGAAATAACAGAACATGAATTAACATAAAATCAAGAAAATTAATAAATTAACAACAAAATAAAATAAAATTCATTGTGTTATGTGTCCTTGACATTAATTTTGGAACTGAAAACCCTCTGTCCTTTCAGGCAAACAGTCTCTTAGATATTGGACTGGCGGACAGGAGAGAAGAGGACAGGAGAGGAGAGGAGAGGAGAGGAGAGGAAAGGAGAAGAGAGGAGAGGAGAGGAGAGGAGAGGAGAGGAGAGCAGTTCTGCTCTGTCAGGCCTGCAGTTCTGCGTGACAAGCCCTGAGCGAGCCCTGAGGCCTCCATACATGATACTACAGGCAGTATTGCTACTGGAAGGAAGGCTGCACTGGCAAGAAATCCACACTGTCTTTTTGCAAAGAAGGGACTCTATTAGGTTGCTTACTCCCCTATTTTGTAGGTACAGGGACTGATTTGGAGCCAGCACCCCAAAGGCTTCCTCCAAAGGGCTGCACATATGCGGCTGTGTCACCCCCATGTCACAATGCCAGCACCCGGCAACGCAGTGGTCACCAGGCCCCACGCAGGATCCAGAGGAGCAGCCTCCCATGTCCACTGCCAGAGCTGGCCCGGGGGCAGCCCCAGCACATCTCACAGGAAGCACTTGAGGAGCTGCTGGAATCCCAGGCCAGGGGCTGAGGGAAGAAAACCTTGCATGAGGCTGCTGGAGGTTCTCCGCTGCAAGACAATCTGCTGGCAGGGCCACCTTCCAAGCTCGGCTCATGGATGCAAATCCTTTTCAACTGGATAGCAGTGGCAAGACCAAGGCAATTCCTTCTTGAGGAGCACTGCACAGCTCACCATCCTCATCTCCTACAGAGCAACGCTCAGGAGCCGTAAGAGATAGGATGTCGAGGGCTTGCAAGGGCTTGCAAGGGCTTGCAGTGCTTTGGAACACCCACTGGTGTCCTACACAGGGACAGCAAGGATTCTTGCCCACAAGGTCTATCAGCTCAGAGGCACTTGGGCACTCTGGCAAGTCCGCCAGATAGCTCCAGCTCAAGGGAGGATAGGGCTTGGGCAGCTCCTGGGAAGCATGAGCAGCCTGTGGGACAAGGAGCCAGGTCTGGCTCACATGCTCAGGGAACAGCCCATGGCCAGCACTGGGCTCAGCAAGGAACTTTTTCCCCCGGGGCACATTGGCACTGGTCCCCGGCGGTTTTTTGCCTTCCTCTGCAGTTCTCAGCACGGCCCCTTGCCACCATTTCTTTGGGCCATTTGGCCTGGGAGCCGGCTGCTCATGCTCCACCATGCTGGCAGCCGCAGCTGCCACTTCTCAGCTCTCCCTGCAGCTAACACAAGCGCCTGGCAGGGACCAGAGCGCTTCTCATGCATCCCTGGCCAAGAAGCACAGCAGCCAAACAAGTTGTGGAAGGCAAAAAGTCTGCTCGTCATCGCTACATGTCACGCTTTGGAAGAGATGCCACGGTACCACTCACCTCTTCTTCCTCTTCTGCCTCTTCTTCTTCTTCTTCTTCTTCTTCTTCTTCCTCTTTTGTGCATGGTCAGTCCCACAACTCCTTGTCAAGGTTCTCCCTCTGCAGGAACCGCGGACAGCTTGGCCTCTATTCCTGCTGCTGCTCTCTGCAGCTCTGGGACTTGCCTTTGCCAGCCTGCAAGGGATCTTTTCTCAGGCTAAACTGAAGAATGCCTCAGCCTACTCCTGGCTACACTTGGGCTTGAGCTAATGCTTGTGAGCCTGGGTTCTGAAACAGAGTCACAAAGGGAAAAAAAATGACATGAAATAACATAACATGAATTAACATAAAATCAAGAAAATTAATAAATTAACAACAAAATAAAATAAAATTCATTGTGTTCTGTGTCCTTGACATTGATTTTGGAACT